>NC_083588.1:60075458-60175458 GCF_027579695.1 Neoarius graeffei
TATCAGGAATTATTATACATACAGGACACTTTTTTGATGGGATAAAAACTTTTTCTATTCCCTTCTAGCGGGTTTCATTCATTTGGTTTGATAGCATGCAATATTGTTAGCATATCGCTTATCTTTCGTGTATCACGTCACTCTACCCAATAGAGAATGAGAGTTGAATATGGTTTACGATATTGCCGGGTTGTCAAGACGACATGACGTCACACGTCAGAGATGTAAAACGTCTGCGCTAGCGAGCGACTGGGACAATTTGTAAACAAACCTGGCCGCCAGGTTTGCTTCATTAAATATGGAAGATTTTGAGAGAGGGGGTGGTGTAGTGGTTAGCGCTGTCGCCTCACAGCAAGAAGGTCCGGGTTCGAGCCCCGGGGCCGGCGAGGGCCTTTCTGTGCGGAGTTTGCATGTTCTCCCCGTGTCCGCGTGGGTTTCCTCCGGGTGCTCCGGTTTCCTCCACAGTCCAAAGACATGCAGGTTAGGTTAACTGGTGACTCTAAATTGAGCGTAGGTGTGAATGTGAGTGTGAATGGTTGTCTGTGTCTATGTGTCAGCCCTGTGATGACCTGGCGACTTGTCCAGGGTGTACCCCGCCTTTCACCCGTAGTCAGCTGGGATAGGCTCCAGCTTGCCTGCGACCCTGTAGAACAGGATAAAGCGGCTACAGATAATGAGATGAGATATCAGATATATTCCACTCAGCTACTCGTCTTTGACTCATTCAATATCATGCTAGCTGAATGGAATATATCTGATATAGCACTCAATGCCAGCCAATGTTATTTAAATATGTCACTCAGATCCGCGATGTATTTCGTATGAAAAATGCAAGTTTTTCAACAATAGAAGATAAACTTTATATCTTCAGGCCAACGTTGATATTCAATTTATTATATCGACACATTCACAAACAAAAAGTCCCCAAATTTATCAAAACAACTCATCGATTTCCTCACGAGTGACATATGGAGATTTATGTCACAGTTTCAGAGGTGGACAGTAATGAAGTAAATTTACTTGAGTACGGTACTTAAGTACACTTTTTGAGTATCTGTACTTTACTTGAGTATTTTTTTTGGAAACTTATGACTTTAACTTCACTACATTTGAAAGACAAATATCGTACTTTTCACTCCACTACATTTCTGTCAAGGTCCTCGTTACTCGTTACTATGAAGCAGCTTTGAAAGTGGATGTTTTTTTCTTTTCTTTTCTTTTCTAAAACGTGATGGTTTTTTCGCAGGTGACACTGAGACAGCCTATCAGTAATCACTAGGGTCACGTCACGTCCATAGACTGGATAAAATCAAGTTCAGTGATTTCTCAGCAGCTTTATTTAAATACGATCAGTTGATGGCAGAATGGAAGGAGGTGGTTCTTCTGGAGAACGCACGCACTCATGGCTATACCTAGAACCCATGTTTCAGTTTTCTGAAAGGATTAAAAATTCGTTTTGTTTTAAATGTTTGCCAAAAACGAACCACATCACGGCCTACAAAAACTTGCCATCCAACCTGCTGAAGCATATTGAGGTATGTAAACATTTTATTCCAAGAGAAAGCTTGCAACGAAGTTGTCTGTGCTTTTAGAGCTAGCGATAACGTTGCAATAGCTATGCAGTCTGGTTAGTCAAATGACTTTCTATGGATTTGCCCACCAGGTTGCCGTAGCCTTGTCCACGGCTAACGTTTACACATAGCTAGTTAACTTGGACACTGTTAGTTAGCATGTAAAACAGAGTTATGCTAACATGAATAACGTTATTTTATCCAAAGTCCTTTCAGAAATATGTTTTAGCATAATCTTGCCAAATAAACAAAATGTAGAAATCTTTCTTTTCTAGTAGCGTTAGCTACCCAATATGATTTCAGGTTTGAGAAGAGTTTGCTAGCATGTCAGGTGGAGTTTCACTGACTAGCTAGCTTAACATTAAACCACCATGATGGCACAGCATGCGTTCATTTTGTGAATTCACATTTCTGTCTTTGTTCATGGCATTAGGTTTTGTAACCGTTGTGGCAATAATACAACGATGCATTGACACAAAATATACTTTTAATACTTAAGTATTTTTAAAAGCAAGTCCTTCAGTACTTTGACTGAAGTAAAAAATTGACTGGACAACTTTCACTTGTATCGGAGTCACATTTGACCAGTGGGATCCGTACTTTGACTTAAATAATGAAGTTGGGTACTTTGTCCACCTCTGCACGGTTTTGGTTCTCCATGTCCCGGATGGAGCTCGGATGAGTGGCGTATTTCCCACTAAAACACTCACGTCTATATAATATATAGTTTTTATTATTGTGTGTCATTATCTTCAGACTTGACTCGAAGTGTATTTTTTAAACATCACCATCAGCCAAAGGCTGTTAGTTTCAGGAATTATTATTATTATTATTATTATTACCTTCACCAACTTTGTTGGAGGAAGTTGTTTTCACCTCCGTTTGTTTGTCTTTTCCCAACGTTACTCAAATAGTGGTGAACGAATTTGGATGAAATTTGGAGGAAAGGTGAGCCATAGGCCAAGGAACAATTATTTAGATTTTAATGCAAATCCATATATGTGGCTTGGCAGAGGTATGCACTCTACTGAGTGCCCTTCTAGTTATTACATTAATTTATTTGCATGCTATTTGCATGTTCTTCTCATGCCTGCATGGGTTTCGTCCTGTTACTCTGGTTTCCTCTTACAGTCCAAAGACATGCAGATTAGGTCAACTGACTACTCTAAATTACCCATAGGTGTGAGATTTTTGTTTCTTTTTTCTGAGGGAAAAAAAAATTGATCTCATACTTCTTTGTTTGGCTGCACGGTGGTGTAGTGGTGAGCACTGTCGCCTTACAGCAAGAAGGTCTGGGTTCGAGCCCCGGGGCCGGCGAGGGCCTTTCTGTGCGGAGTTTGCATGTTCTCCCCGTGTCCGCGTGGGTTTCCTCCGGGTGCTCCGGTTTCCCCCACAGTCCAAAGACATGCAGGTTAGGTTAACTGGTGACTCTAAATTGAGCGTAGGTGTGAATGTGAGTGTGAATGGTTGTCTGTGTCTATGTGTCAGCCCTGTGATGACCTGGCGACTTGTCCAGGGTGTACCCCGCCTTTCGCCCGTAGTCAGCTGGGATAGGCTCCAGCTTGCCTGCGACCCTGTAGAACAGGATAAGGCGGCTAGAGATGATATGAGATGAGATGAGACTTCCTTGTTTTTGTATTTCCGTTTCGAACCACAAGGTGGCGCTTGTGAATCAGTCAGTAAATCCAGCATGGCCTCATTAAAAACCAAGAAGTTGTTGATTTTGAAAAAGGTAGACCATGTTCCATGTCATAAGTTTGTTTTAAAGCAAGCAGCATTGCTCAGTGGGCTATTTTAAATCACACCACAACATTATTGAATCTCGTTGGTCAGAAGTTCATCTCATTATCTGTAGCCGCTTTATCCTGTTCTACAGGGTCGCAGGCAAGCTGGATCCTATCCCAGCTGACTACGGGCGAAAGGCGGGGTACACCCTGGACAAGTCGCCAGGTCATCACAGGGCTGACACATAGACACAGACAACCATTCACACTCACATTCACACCTACGCTCAATTTAGAGTCACCAGTTAACCTAACCTGCATGTCTTTGGACTGTGGGGGAAACCGGAGCACCCGGAGGAAACCCACGCGGACACGGGGAGAACATGCAAACTCCGCACAGAAAGGCCCTCGCCGGCCACGGGGCTCGAACCCGGACCTTCTTGCTGTGAGGCGACAGTGCTAACCACTACACCACTGTGCCGCCCTGGTCAGAAGTTGTTGATTAATTCTCTCAAGCAGCAGTGAGAGAAGAAGAATGATTCCTGAAGTTGGTTTTCATTTACTGAAAATGCCCCAACTTCAAAAAAAAAGCGCATTATTTTAAAAATGTCATTTATGATTTTCATTGCATTGTGTTTCCTTTCACACAGGAAACTCAGAGAAGGGCTTCGTTGTTTCGGAAATGATTAATGAAAACAACAAGCTCTGAGTTGCCTGGCAGGAGTTTCAGAAGGGTAGAGATCAGTAAGCAAGATGACGGTCACAACCAGCTAAAGAGGGATGAAGAAGACATGCAGGTATGTATGCAGAAAATCAAATAGCCACCAAAATGTCTTGCCCAGATACTGGAGGCTAGAACTTTGCTCAGATATCAGATGAAGTCCAGTCACTGTGAGCGTTCCTTCTCCTATCACGGTGCTCTTGAATTCTTGCTTCTGATTGGTTAGAATTTGTAAATTCTTTTTCTGTGACTGCAAGTTGGCGGCACAGTGGTGTAGTGGTTAGCACTGTCATCTCACATCAAGAAGGTTCTGGGTTCAAGCCCAGTGGCTGACAGGGGGCCTTTCTGTGCGGAGTTTGCATGTTCTCCCCCTGTCTGCATGGGTTTCCTCTGGGTGCTCTGGTTTCCCCCACAGTCCAAAGACATGCAGGTTAGGTTAACATGAGGTGGCCTTGACCTGAAGTGCCCTTGAGCAAGGTACCGAACCCCTGACTGCTCCCCGGGCGCTGTAGTGTGGCTGCCCACTGCTCTGGGTGTGTGTGTGTGTGTGTTCGCTGCTTCAGATGAGTTAAATGCAGAGGATGAATTTGAGTGTTCTTGTGACAAATAAAGGCTCCTTCTTCTTAAGTTGAAATTAAATCACAAGTATAAACTATCATTTATCGTTTCTTAGGAGCGACTTATCGTGGATGAACTACATAATCTGTCAAATAATAATTAAAAAAAGAAGAAGAAAAAGAAAGACATGTAGTCATTGGTAGGTGACAGGAGATATTTATTTAAAGCTTTCAGAAAGGGCGGCACGGTGGTGTAGTGGTTAGCGCTGTCGCCTCACAGCAAGAAGGTCCGGGTTCGAGCCCCGTGGCCGGCGAGGGCCTTTCTGTGCGGAGTTTGCATGTTCTCCCCGTGTCCGCGTGGGTTTCCTCCGGGTGCTCCGGTTTCCCCCACAGTCCAAAGACATGCAGGTTAGGTTAACTGGTGACTCTAAATTGACCGTAGGTGTGAATGTGAGTGTGAATGGTTGTCTGTGTCTATGTGTCAGCCCTGTGATGACCTGGCGACTTGTCCAGGGTGTACCCCGCCTTTCGCCCGTAGTCAGCTGGGATAGGCTCCAGCTTGCCTGCGACCCTGTAGAAGGATAAAGCGGCTAGAGATGATGAGATGAGTTTTCTCACTGATTTCGGCTTACAATTGCATGAGTTTCTTTGGCTACTTAATGCACACTCTATGGCCAACACACCCATATGTGGTTCTTCCCCAAAATTGGAAGTATAAAATGTTTTTATATACTTTAGCCTACAACCCTGATTCCAAAAAAGTTGGGAAAAGTACAAATTGTAAATAAAAACGGAATGCAATGATGTGGAAGTTTCAAAAGCCCATATTTTATTCAGAATAGAACATAGATGACATATCAAATGTTTAAACTGAGAAAATGTATCATTTAAAGAGAAAAATTAGGTGATTTTAAATTTTATGACAACAACACATCTAAAAAAAGTTGGGACAAGGCCATGTTTCCCACTGTGAGACATCCCCTTTTCTCTTTACAACAGTCTGTAAACGTCTGGGGACTGAGGAGACAAGTTGCTCAAGTTTAGGGATAGGAATGTTAACCCATTCTTGTCTAATGTAGGATTCTAGTTGCTCAACTGTCTTAGGTCTTTTTTGTCGTATCTTCCGTTTTATGATGCGCCAAATGTTTTCTATGGGTGAAAGATCTGGACTGCAGGCTGGCCAGTTCAGTACCCGGACCCTTCTTCTATGCAGCCATGATGCTGTAATTGATGGAGTATGTGGTTTGGCATTGCCATGCAAGGTCTTCCCTGAAAGAGACGTCGTCTGGATTGCTCCACTATTTGTCGGCGCAGACTTAGGGGGATTGGTGATCCTCTTCCCATCTTTACTTCTGAGAGCCGCTGCCACTCCAAGATGCTCTTTTTATACCCAGTCATGTTAATGACCTATTGCCAATTGACCTAATGAGTTGCAATTTGGTCCTCCAGCTGTTCCTTTTTTGTACCTTTAACTTTTCCAGCCTCTTATTGCCCCTGTCCCAACTTTTTTGAGATGTGTTGCTGTCATGAAATTTCAAATGAGCCAATATTTGGCATGAAATTTCAAAATGTCTCACTTTCGACATTTGATATGTTGTCTATGTTCTATTGTGAATACAATATCAGTTTTTGAGATTTGTAAATTATTGCATTCCATTTTTATTTACAATTTGTACTTTGTCCCAACTTTTTTGGAATTGGGGTTGTAACTGTTTACTTTTACTGGAACTATGAGGCTCAAACCTGTTCCAGTATGACAGCTGGAACAGGTTTTATTCTCACCTCAGAATAAAAAAAAAGTGTTTTTCTTCCCTAACTCACTGTTGCGGTTATTTGTTAGTTGTAAGACATTATGTGTTGATGAATTTGGCACACTTGTGGTCGGCATCCAGTTTAATTGGTTTCATAATTACACATGTTCAAACATGGTGTCCTCACCTTAATAAACTGGTTTGTGTTTGTTTCAGAAAATTAATGTGAGGTAACTAAACGGACTTGTTTGTATTTACTAAGTTTAGACAAAGTGGCTGGTTAAATATTAGCATATTTTTTCATCTCTGTGAAAACATGTTTAAAAAAAAAATTGGACTAAAATTGCCCAAATTTAACAAACATGCATGCCCAGTTTTCCCTTGTATGGTGTTCGGGTCTGTGGGACCCGTTTTCATTTTTTGTCAAAGGAGCAATGATACGATTAATTATTTTTTCAAACTCAGACTCATTGGCCTTGGCTCATTTTCCATGAAGAACATATATCAGAACACATTTTCGATGACGGGCGGCACGGTGGTGTAGTGGTTAGCGCTGTCGCCTCACAGCAAGAAGGTCCGGGTTCGAGCCCCGTGGCCGGCGAGGGCCTTTCTGTGCGGAGTTTGCATGTTCTCCCCGTGTCCGCATGGGTTTCCTCCGGGTGCTCCGGTTTCCCCCACAGTCCAAAGACATGCAGGTTAGGTTAACTGGTGACTCTAAATTGAGCATAGGTGTGAATGTGAGTGTGAATGGTTGTCTGTGTCTATGTGTCAGCCCTGTGATGACCTGGCGACTTGTCCAGGGTGTACCCCGCCTTTCGCCCGTAGTCAGCTGGGATAGGCTCCAGCTTGCCTGCGACCCTGTAGAACAGGATAAAGCGGCTACAGATAATGAGATGAGATGAGATGAGACCTTCACTCTGTCCTCCTCCTGTCTGGGCCTGCTGTTAGTGTGTGTGTGTGTGTGTGTGTGTGTGTGTGTGTGTGTGTGTGAGTTTTGTTTTTCTGTCCCTGCCGTTCAAGCACCGACACTTGTCTGCTCTCACATTCCTACACATTTTACCCTCTGTCTTGAGGGAACCAAGAGAGAACTTCCCATAAATTGGGGGCGGGACACAATAAATAATGTGGCTCCTTATCACAGCTGATGAAGATGGCCAAAAGAGTCTCTGCTCAGATGGACTTGCAAATGATTTTGGAAGAGAGAGAAGCTTTTGATGATGATGTAGAGGAAGACGTTTCAGAACGTGAGGATCACATTTCTGAAAATTCAGAGTCTGACAGTGACTCTGAAGAAGAGGATGAGACGGAGCATCAGCCAGTCCCGAAACGAAGACGAGCATGCGGATGATGTGTTGTATAGACTGACATGGTTACTGTATGTGTTCAGCTTGTGTTGTGTAAACTGAACTGAATAGGTTAAATTTCTAATGAAATTCAAAGAAATAAAAATCAGTTGTTTTGAAAAACCTTGCTTCGTTTGTAAATTTGAAGATAAACATCTTTTTTTTTCCGCTCATATCTTGACTGTAATTGATTTTCTTTTTGTAAAATTACATTTTATTAAAAAACAAACAAAAAACGAGGAGCACTTTTTTAAAATAAATGTAATCTAACAAAGGTGCAGGGCAAATATTAACCATATATGCTGTTTATGTTGCTTGCAACTGGGGTGAAGTAAACATCTGTTAAGTATTTAATGTAAAATTGTCTGATTTTGTTGAATTTAAAGCACCAAAATGCAGCGGGTCCACCAGACCCACCAACACTGGCTGAGTAACAAAAATACGAACACCACACAGGGGTTAATGTGAAATCAAAAGTACCAAAAGCTTTTTTTCAAGTGCACCATTTGCCAGAAAGACAAATGCTATGATTCAGTGCATTTGTTTTGAATAAGATTATCATCACTTGTTTTACAGGATTATTTTTCATAATCATCTAGACAATTCCTAACTTGCCTTTTAAGGTCTAGAATTTCTTACACTCAAGCATGAAGAGAAATATTTGTTATTTCTTCTGGGGGGGCGGCACGGTGGTGTAGTGGTTAGCGCTGTCGCCTCACAGCAAGAAGGTCCTGGGTTCGAGCCCCGGGGCTGGCGAGGGCCTTTCTGTGTGGAGTTTGCATGTTCTCCCCGTGTCCGCGTGGGTTTCCTCCGGGTGCTCCGGTTTCCCCCACAGTCCAAAGACATGCAGGTTAGGTTAACTGGTGACTCTAAATTGAGCGTAGGTGTGAATGTGAGTGTGAATGGTTGTCTGTGTCTATGTGTCAGCCCTGTGATGACCTGGCGACTTGTCCAGGGTGTACCCCGCCTTTCGCCTGTAGTCAGCTGGGATAGGCTCCAGCTTGCCTGCGACCCTGTAGAAGGATAAAGCGGCTAGAGATAATGAGATGAGATGAGATTTCTTCTGGGATGTGGGTGTGCTTGTATGTTTTAGGAGATTAAAACAAAGAATTGATCTGGTTTAAAAGATGAAATCTCAATCCTCCACGAGGATGAGCTCAGCTGCTGATTTGATTATCTTGCAGATGGTGGGCTCATTTACATCCCTGTAACTCTTTATATTTCTTTTCACCTCATTACAAATGAAAAGCTCCAAAATCTGTCCAGAGGATATCAAAGATGGCAGCACGGTAGTGTCATGGTTAGCACTGTCGCCTCACAGCAAGAAGGTCCTGGGTTTGATCCCAGTGGCCAACAGGGGCCTTTCTGTATGGAGTTTGCATGTTCTCCCCGTGTCTGCGTGGGTTTCCTCCGGGTGCTCCGGTTTCCCCCAAAGACATGCAGGTTAGGCTTATTGGTGACTCCAAATTGACCGTAGGTGTGAAAATGAGTGTGAATGGTTGTTTGTCTCTGTGTGTCAGCCCTGTGATGATCTGGTAACTTGTCCAGGGTGTACCCCGCCTCTCACCCATAGTCAGCTGGGATAGGCTCCAGCTTGCCTGCGACCCTGAATAGGATAAGTGGTGAATAAATATCTGTGAAATGTAATGTATGAAATGGCTTGTTGATATAAATTTCTTCACTTTATCCTAAGGGTGACATTTATGGAAGGAGTCTCCAGTCCGAACCACTTATTCAGTCATGTGACTTATCTAATATAGCAACCACTGGCTGGCCATATTGGACGTAATAACATTAACAAAATGGCGATTACATTTAATGCTTCAGATGCAAATCCGTGCTTCATTTTCCATGAGTTAATTCATAAAATAGATGAAAAATGTAAATAAAGATATGCACAAAAGTGTGCTTTGGTACTATTTGTTTTATGGCTGGGTTCTTGCCCAAACTGATAATCACATCATCAGTTGTTTTTCTTTGGTTAATCGGATGCAAGGTACCGTACACCACCACACTTGCCGGAGCAGTTGGGGGTTAGGTGCCTTGCTGAAGGGCACTTGAGCCAATCCTGCTGGTTCAGGGAATCAAACTAGCAACCTTTTGGTCCCATAGCTGTTTCTCTAACCATTTGGCAATGGGTTCCCCATGGTACTACAGACCCATATTCAATCCCAACAGCGATGACGACTGTTTTAAACCAAAGGCGTTTAATAGTAAAGATGGCAAATTCCTGATCTGATACAAGAACTGAAGTACCAGCAGTTGGAAACATGGATATTGTCAACTATCTGGTCTTGTCAAAATAATAATGAACAAACCCCATATCCAGAAGTATTGGGATATTTTCTAAAATGAAATATCAACAAAAATCTGTAATTTATTCATTCAGATTAACTTTTATTTAACTGACAAAAGTACAAAGAAAAGAGTTTCAATAGTTTTAATGACCAACTTAATTGTATTTTTTAAATATAAACAAAGTTAGAATTTGATGCCTGCAACACTCTCAAAAAAAAAGTTGGAACAGTGGCATTATTACCATTGTGTGACATCACCTTTCCTTTTAATAACACTTTTTAATCATATGGGATCTGAGAATACTAATTATTCCAGTTATGCAATTGGAATTTTTGTCCATTCTTGCTTGATACAAGACTTCAGCTGCTCAACAGTCCTTGGTCATCGTTGTCTGATTCTCCTCTTCATGATGCACCATACATTCTCAATAGGAGACAGATTAGTATAAAATTAATGTAAATATAAATATCTTATGCCAAATTAGTATGGCATGTTACAAAAAATAAAGAAAAAATCCGAGCCCTCGTCTCCAATTTACGAGTCTAAATGCAGTTAATGCACGAGTCCGAGTCCAAATCCGAGTCATCATTGCTCAAGTCCCAGTCAAGTCCTTAAAATTAGGGCACGAGTCAGACTCGAGTCTGAGTCCTGGACTCAAGTACTACAAGCCTGGATTGTCTCATCTCATCTAATTTTCTCTAGCCGCTTTATCCTGTTCTACAGGGTCGCAGGCAAGCTGGAGCCTATCCCAGCTGACTACGGGCGAAAGGCGGGGTACACCCTGGACAAGTCGCCAGGTCGTCACAGGGCTGACACATAGACACAGACAACCATTCACACTCACATTCACACCTACGGTCAATTTAGAGTCACCAGTTAACCTAACCTGCATGTCTTTGGACTGTGGGGGAAACCAGAGCACCCGGAGGAAACCCACGCGGACACGGGGAGAACATGCAAACTCTACACAGAAAGGCCCTCACCGGCCACGGGGCTCGAACCCAGACCTTCTTGCTGTGAGGTGACAGCGCTAATCACTACACCACCGTGCCTCCCAGCCTGGATTGTACTAATGGTAAATACATAACACTGTAATCCTGCTGAGCATATTGTGTTAAAATACTGCTCTCACACTCTTTTATAAACAAGCTATCATACTTGATATTGATACATATAATGCTTCTAATATCGCCTATACGTTATCACTTAAATGTTAAGTTTTACAGGAAGTCAGCATAGATCTATGTGTATACTTTGGGTCGCTGATGTTATCACAACAAAAACTGGTCATTTAATGTGCAGAGATTAAAAACTAACCCGCTATAAAGTGTTTGCTGCAAATTCTGCCATGCACTGATAATTCCCATGTACTGTTATCAGCCTCCGATACCACATGTTTAACAGCTGATATCCATTTATTCTGCCATTCAGGATTCCTAGGAAATCTATAAAATGGCAGCTGGGGATTTTTTTGTTTCACAGCACTAGACATAACTATAAATGGATAAAAAGTACAACCCCGATTCCAAAAAAGTTGGGACACAGTACAAATTGTAAATAAAAACAGAATGCAATGATGTGGAAGTTTCAAAATCCCATATTTTATTCAGAATAGAACATAGATGACATATCAAATGTTTAAACTGAGAAAATGTATCATTTAAAGAGAAAAATTAGGTGATTTTAAATTTCATGACAACAACACATCTCAAAAAAGTTGGGACAAGGCCATGTTTACCACTGTGAGACATCCCCTTTTCTCTTTACAACAGTCTGTAAATGTCTGGGGACTGAGGAGACAAGTTGCTCAAGTTTAGGGATAGGAATGTTAACCCATTCTTGTCTAATGTAGGATTCTAGTTGCTCAACTGTCTTAGGTCTTTTTTGTTGTATCTTCTGTTTTATGATGCGCCAAATGTTTTCTATGGGTGAAAGATCTGGACTGCAGGCTGGCCAGTTCAGTACCCGGACCCTTCTTCTACGCAGCCATGATGCTGTAATTGATGCAGTATGTGGTTTGGCATTGTCATGTTGGAAAATGCAAGGTCTTCCCTGAAAGAGACGTCGTCTGGATGGGAGCATATGTTGCTCTAGAACCTGGATATACCTTTCAGCATTGATGGTGTCTTTCCAGATGTGTAACCTGCCCATGCCACACACACTAATGCAACCCCATACCATCAGAGATGCAGGCTTCTGAATTGAGCGCTGATAACAACTTGGGTCGTCCTTCTCCTCTTTAGTCCGAATGACACGGTGTCCCTGATTTCCATAAAGAACTTCAAATTTTGATTCGTCTGACCACAGAACAGTTTTCTACTTTGCCACAGTCCATTTTAAATGAGCCTTGGCCCAGAGAAGATGTCTGTGCTTCTGGATCATGTTTAGATACGGCTCCTTCTTTGAACTATAGAGTTTTAGCTGGCAACGGCGGATGGCACGGTGAATTGTGTTCACAGATAATGTTCCCTGGAAATATTCCTGAGCCCATTT
Source organism: Neoarius graeffei (assembly GCF_027579695.1). Lineage (NCBI taxonomy): Eukaryota > Metazoa > Chordata > Actinopteri > Siluriformes > Ariidae > Neoarius > Neoarius graeffei. The sequence continues at coordinate 60,087,917 of NC_083588.1, forward strand.
TGTGATTTCCAATACAGAAGCATGCCTGTATGTGATGCAGTGCCGTCTAAGGGCCCGAAGATCACGGGCGCCCAGTATGGTTTTCCGGCCTTGACCCTTACGCACAGAGATTCTTCCAGATTCTCTGAATCTTTTGATGATATTATGCACTGTAGATGATGATATGTTCAAACTCTTTGCAATTTTACACTGTCGAACTCCTTTCTGATATTGCTCCACTATTTGTCGGCGCAGAATTAGGGGGATTGGTGATCCTCTTCCCATCTTTACTTCTGAGAGCCGCTGCCACTCCAAGATGCTCTTTTTATACCCAGTCATGTTAATGACCTATTGCCAATTGACCTAATGAGTTGCAATTTGGTCCTCCAGCTGTTTCTTTTTTGTACCTTTAACTTTTCCAGCCTCTTATTGCCCCTGTCCCAACTTTTTTGAGATGTGTTGCTGTCATGAAATTTCAAATGAGCCAATATTTGGCATGAAATTTCAAAATGTCTCACTTTCGACATGTGATATGTTGTCTATGTTCTATTGTGAATACAATATCAGTTTTTGAGATTTGTAAATTATTGCATTCTGTTTTTATTTACAATTTGTACTTTGCCCCAACTTTTTGGGAATCGGGGTTGTATGACTTCTTGTTCTTTAATTCTAATCATTGGCAAATTGCTGTGGTGTGCTCTTGTATTACCTACAAGCATTATCAGAGTGTATGGTCAGTAAACATACCATATTGAAAATGGGGGCTGCGATAGTGAGGTGAGAAAGAGAGTGCAGGCAGGGTGGAGAAGGATTTCAGGAGTCATTTGTGATCGGAAAGTCCCAGCAAAAGTGAAAGGTAAGATGTATAAGACAGTAGTGAGACCAGCTGTGATGTATGGATTGGAGACCGTACCCTTAACAAAGAGACAAGAGGCAAAGTTGGAGGTGGCGGAGTTGAGGATGTTAAGGTTTGCGATTGGAAAGACAAGGTTGGACAGGATAAGGAACGAGCACATCAGAGGGACAGCACACATGGAGAGCTTGAGAATTAAGCTAAGAGAGATGAGACTGAGATGGTCTGGGCACATCCTGAGAAGAGATGCAGAGCATGTTGGAAGGAGAATATTGAGGATGGAGCTGCCAGGCAAATGAAAATGAGGAAGGCCAAAGAGGAGATACATGGATGTGGTGAGAGAGGATGTGGAAGTGGCAGGTGTGGTAGAGAAGGATGCAGAAGACAGGGAGCAATGGAGACGAAAGATCCGCTGTGGCGACCCCTAATCGGGAGCAGCCAAAAGAAGAAGAAGAAGATGGTCAGTAAATATACCCTGCAGATAAAATGCATGTATGTAATGGATGTTGATCAAATTGACTGCTTGGCATGTCTGAACATGTCTTTGTGCCCTTTATTTTGGTGTCTGCATTCCTGTTGTTGCTTGTCCACACCTACTATTAGAACTGTCAGCAACATAATTACAGCGTAAGACTCTATAGACAGGTTTCCGTGTCATCACAGAGCTGTGTGCACAACTAGGGGTCAGAAAGCAGCAGTCTTACCTCACCTTTTTGCAGACTTGACCTGGCCCTTTGTACCTGAGATCCAGTCCCAACGCCACACTCAAATATCCTTCCATAATCGTTAATACTTAGCCATACATATTAGGGAAGGGAGAATGGAAGCTGGAATCTCTTATCTCTGTTTGTTTATGTACTTCATTTATTAATTTTTCCCACCACTCCCTCCCTCCCTCTGCTACCGTCTTCCCTCCCCCACTTCATCTACTCTTGTTATACCTGGGCTTCTGGGATGGCGTGGACAGCCCCATCCTGTCTGGCTGTCAGGTGGGACTGGCGTTGGTTGGTGCCATTGGGAGGGTTGATGGGTCAGGGTTCCCCTCCGGGTCAGGGTCCCGAGGTTCTCTCGGCGCCCCGCCCACCCCACGCATGCACTCTGATACCTGCCTATTCTTGGTATTGCACAGTGCGCCTTATCCTCTTTTAAATGCTCTACACATTAGGAAGCACACACCATTTGTCCACCTTCAATAAGAACAACATGATAGACTAGGGCAGGGGAGAAGTGCATGTGTGAAACCTCTGCAGGTGCTTCGCTGCACTCCTCGCTTCTTTTAATGCAAATACATCTTAGAGGAGGCTTATATCTTTGATTACATAGGGTGTGGGGGGCGTGTAGGTGGAGATCTGGGCAGGTTTTCACCCTGCACGCCCTCTTCTTTTAATGCAGTACACTTTAGAGAAGGCACACATTCTTGTCATATACAGTCATATATAGGATAGGTAGGGCGTGTTGTGCGGAGGTTATGGGGTGCTGGTGTCGGTGTGTGGGGCGTCCGGGCCCGGAGCCCTGCCTTATGCAGTACCTCCCCCTCCCCTCTGTCGTCCCATCATGATTTAGCTTGGGCAGGGGCGGCTGGCACCATAGCCATGAACAGGTGCTCAGGTAGTCATCGTAATTAACTATTAAATAACTATTATTTTTAGAATTACTATCTATAAAAAATTTACTAACATAAATGATTAGCAAATAAAATAATACTCCCCCCCACACTCTCCTTCATTATGATCCAGCTTCCTTCTCCCTGGCCCGACACTAGACCAGCACTGCTTATATACACTCACACACACACATGTGCTCACTATCACAAACTCCGCTCCCCCCCAACATATACACACTGTCCCTCCACCCATAACTCAAGGCCCAAAACCCCTCCAAATCCCCCCCTCCACCTACCCTCCTCCATCTCACATGCACATTCATTACCCCTAACCAACCCCACCCAGCCTCCCCTATACAGCAATATAGCTCTTGTTTATCTTTGTCAAATTTGTCTCCATGTGTTCTGTTACATCTCTTTGTTAACATATTAGTAGTATTGTCCAGCCTTTGAAACTGTTGTTAATGTTACGTCAGTGCTTCTGTTGTATGTCATGTGTATGTATTGATTTGTTTCATTCTGTCCTTCTTACTTTGTATTTGTTTGTATTTGTTAGCAAATAAATTTTAAAAAAAAGAAAGCAGCAGTCTTCATGGCATAAAGCAGAGATGACAAGTAAACTGCACCAACTGCAGAAAAGATGTTTAATAGTCCGAGGGGATCACATACCTTTGCAAAGAACCAAAGAAGACTGTGGTTCCAGGCTATTAACAGGGCGGCTTAAGGTCCCGATGGTCCTAAAGTCCAAGCTACTTAGGCTTCCAGTGTAATCTGGGCTAGTCCTCTGGTAACCATGATGCTGCTGGAATCTTAATTTCCCTGAGGGAACCCGCCCAAAGGGATCAATAAAGTTTTATCTAATGGTAACCATGAGAATTTGACTCCCCACTTGCATCTGTATTGCAGCATGTCTTGCTAGACAGCAGTAGATACCATTTTTAAGATGGTCTTTGGTATGACCTGACTGCAAGTAGAACTCATGAGCTCCCGGTTGAGAGGTGGACACATTAACCACTAGGCCAACTCACAGTCTGAGGCTGGGATGGTCCCTGCAGAAGTCATCAATGAACACACAGTCCATGATCTTGGTGTCCCACAAGTGGTTCTCCAGATTGAACCCCCCTGTATCAACCAGATGTTGGTGCTGGCACTTGGATTCCAACAGGACCTGAACCATGAAAAAGGAAGAGATAGGTTTGTCATCTATTCTGAAATTTTTGATGCCTCACCTGACCAGGGGGACAATGCAGGGTGAAAACTGAGGATAAAGTGATAGAGAGGCCTGTCAAGGAATGTGTTGGAAAGTTTTTGGTATATTCAGACCAGGACAATGAAGGATGCCTCAAGGACCCACAAATACAGTACACAGGTAACATTAAGGAAGCGTTGGCTAGTGCTGTAGGACTTGACACTGTACCAAAACCCCAAGAATCCGGGGATATGAAATTCTTGCAAGAATCTGGATCATATCTGGAGCATATTGTACCCAACATGGATTCCATCATATGTGGGTCATAGTTTGAAATATCTGGACAAAACTGTCTCTTGATTTTGGGGTATTTTGAACAGTGTGAGTACAGTCTTGGAATCCAGTTCAGTGTCAACATGTTTTCTGTACTGGACTTATTGGCATTTGTATGTGGGCTTATCTTGGTCTTGGACATTGTTCCTGCTAAATATGGCCTTGGTCTTGACCAAGAGTCTTAAAAAAATGCTTGTTATCTTTTCACATGCACAAAGTTTGACAAGAAGCAATTCCTGCTTCTAGAAAACATAGTCTTATCATTGCGCAATACACAAATGAAGCCAACTGTTTGAGAGAACTAGTATAATTGGTTCAATGAGCCAAACACAGCCAATTTACCATGAACGGGTGTTGAAATTTGGAAATACAAAACTTGTTTAACAGTCGCAGGATGAGAAACAATACCATCTGCAACAAAGAAGCAATCTTTTGGCACAGCTGCATATTTGTTTCCTCTTGGAAGTAAAGGCTTGGTTTCAAAAAGAATTTAACAGTGTTCAGTCTTGACCTTGACTCAACCTCATTTTCATTCATATACTTTGCCTTGACTCCCTTAATGCTTGGTCTTGATTGAATCTCTGCTTGTCCTGGTCTTGGACTTGTCTTGGGCTTGACAGTAGTGGTCTTTACATTCTTAGCATTTTACTTTTTCCCCTTTTGGAATTTATACTTTTTGGAACACTATGACACTTTATGGAACAGATAAGCTTGGAATACTGCTGCTATACTTTCAAACAGTTTACAATTTACATCCCGTGCTCTGTGTATTATTGCCATGTGTATTTGTTGTTCTGTTTTGTGTAATCTTTGTCCTGCACTCATCTCACATTGTTGTGTATTTGCACTTTAGGTAGACTTGGGTACTGTTATGTGTTGCACCACGGTCCTGAAGAAATGACATTTTGTTCCAAAGTATACAAGCTATATAGAGGAATGACAATAAAAACCCACTTGACTTGACTTGACTTGACTTGACTTGACTATGTTTTTTATGGCACCCTAAGTTACTCACAGTGACCAGAGCAGGGCTCCCACTGGCGCTCATCACGCTCGTCATTGACGAACATAATCCATCAGTGATGAAGAGAAAATTATTAGCAGTCGTCACAGTGATTAATGTATTTGTCATCTTTATCATTATCTTAAGTCATCTTTTATAGAAATCCCTCCACAAATCCCTCTTTTTGCCAAAATCCAACCCCAGTGAAGAGACGGTGGGAAGCCAGAGTGTAAACAATGAGCATGCGTTTGTGACCAATAAAAACTGACTACACATAATGGCCAAATGAGCGCCAAGCTTTTGACCAATCACAATGCATATTAATCGACCTGGTGTGGTGGTGTAATTATTTCTGCGTGAACCAAACAATGGTATAGTCTAAGCTGACGAAGTTTTTTGGGTGGGCTTCTTCAATCACTGAAGATGATTTAAGGACTCAAACAGCCACAGGGGAGGCACACTCAGAGCCCCTACCATCCCTGAGCACATCGGACGGTGTCAGTAATACAGGGGTCGATAAAAAAGAACGCCAAAGTGAAAGTGCTGTCAGCCGGCAAGCGACTGAAGGGAGCTAGGTTTCAGGTGGCATGGCGTGTTAAGTTCCCGTGGTGAACGTATGATGAAAAATGCTGTGTCATTCTGTGTTCAGTTTGTAAATTGATGGGAAATTTGGATTCCTTCACTGTTGGTTGTTCCAAGATTCTTCTTGACTCTGTTCAATTGTAAATCAAGTTTTGTGTTGAAGTAAAGGCTAAAGGGAGTCCTAATACCTCTTTTGAATAACTCCATGCTAAAATAGCCTTCAGTAAGCTCAAACTAAATGGTAAGCTTGATGTTGCACAAGGCGCCCAAAATCAAGTCTTTCTTATTAGAGGCTGGAGTGGAGCCCAAATTTTATACGTAATGGAGAGGCCTAGTTATATCTGTACAAATAGTTGAATTGTGCCAGTCTGGTTGGCGGCATGGTGGTGTAGTAGTTAGCATGGTTGCCTCACAGCAAGAAGGTTCTGGGTTCGAACCCAGTGACTGGCGAGGGCCTTTCTGTGTGGAGTTTGCATGTTCTCCCCGTGTTTGCATGGGTTTCCTCCGGGTGCTCCAGTTTCCCCCACAGTCCAAAGACATGCAGTTAGATTGACGTGGGGCGGCCTTGGGCTGAGGTGCCCTTGAGCAAGGTACCGAACCCCTGACTGCTCCCTGGGTGCTCTGAGTGTGTGCGTGTGTTCACTGCTTCAGATGGGTTAAATGCAGAGGATGAATTTCACTGTGCTTGAAGTGTGCATGTGACGAGTAAAGGTTTCTTCTAAAAAAAAAACCTGTATTAAGTCCATGTTGATATATTGGTAACTAAGAAAAAGTGAAGAATACTTTTTTGACTTGATTTTTCAAGGACAAAAGTGGAGAATATTTTTTTTCAGAACCCAGGAGGAACCCTGCCAGAAATAGTAATAAATGCTGTTCAGTAGTGTGAATGGTTGTCTGTGTCTATGTGTCAGCCCTGTGATGACCTGGCGACTTGTCCAGGGTGTACCCCGTCTTTCGCCCGTAGTCAGCTGGGATAGGCTCCAGCTTGCCTGCGACCCTGTAGAAGGATAAAGCGGCTAGAGATAATGAGATGAGATGAGATGCTGTTCAGTTCCTTAACAAATGTTGATCAAATGGTATGTGCTGCATAGAACCCTGGTGGTGCTCTTGAGACTTTATGCTTGCTTAAGCATCACTGGTATTGGGTAATGGTACTTAACTGTTCATGCATTCATCCTTTACCTATATCCCTTATCCATCAGGATTCCAGGGAAATCTGGAGCCGATCCCAGCTGATGTTGAGTAAGAGGTGGGGTAACATTCTGGGCAGGTTGCCAATCTATCTATTCATACTCACATCCACACTTATGGGGAATTTAGAGAAGCCAGTTAACCTACTCCACATGTCTTGTTAACCACATCCACATGACTGTGGATGAAAACTAGAGCACCCAGAGGAAACCCACACAGGCACGAGGAGAACATCGAAACTCCATACAGAAAAATCCCAGTCAGCTATGAGGTTCAATCCCAGAACTTTCTCGTTGTGAGGCAACAGTGCTAACCACTGTGGAAATAGACCTCTATCTTTTTTTTCCCATTTCTTTTGACCGTTTGACGCGGAACAAATGGTAGAGCTTGCTTGGTGGACATGTTTGTGCTTTGTGCTTGCTTAAGCACCCCTGCCACAACAGGTACTGTATCATGGTACTTGGTTGTAAGAGACATCCAAAGATGTAGACCTTCACTTTCTTTTCTTTGAAGAAAATCCCAGAAGGGACGTGAAAAGCCTCAGAACTTGTGCAGTAGGCTACATAGCAAGATTTTGCAGTAAGACTAACTGAGAGTGGCATTTATATGAGTGGTGAGTTAATGAAGTACAAGTATACTAGATCTCTAACTATACTAGCTGAACAAAAGTCTCCTGGGGTCTCTGGTGGACAAGCAGGGGGCATTCCATGAATTTTTCAACCTGTATAAACAGAGTCCCTATAGACACTCTCTCCCCCCTCAGTGTAAATACCAACATTTTAGTCCATGCTTCCTTATAAACCCCTTCACCTGTGAATTGTAGGTAGTTGATTAGTCGTTCCACTATTCCGCCAACTCCCATGCCCCTGTGGACAGGGGGTATTCCTGTGTGCTGGTGTGATTGAAGGTTTTTTTCCTCATTACTGGCTATTTTTGTTTGCTCATGGCCTTTAGTTGCCTGTGTGGGTTTCGTTTAAAGTCAGCAGTTTCACTTCGACTTCACTGCACTCACAGACAGGTTTAAACAGTGTCTCTGATCCCCTCAACCTAATCCTGGCCAACTACCTGAATCCTTGTACATTTTGTAATGGTTTGGCACATCGCTTTAACAACAGTAGTGTTGGATTATTCTGACAGTGACATTGACACTTGCTCTCAACAGGTCTTCTTGCCAGGTTTAATGATGTAGTCCAGTGATCTGGACTGATGTAATCCAGCCAAAGTTCAGTTGAGATTCTTGTGGTTACCTAATAAAGGAATGAGGAAAAAGTAAACAAAATCCAAGCGTCAAAGTCCCCTCACAGTGTAAAAACGACCCTGAGGCTACTGAAGAGAAGAGGAGGGAGGGAAGGAGGGAGGGAGGGAGGGAGGGAGGTGTGTGTTCTGAGGCGAGAGAGAGAGAAGCATAAAACAGGGGATTGTGCGTCTGTAAGAAAAAGTAAAAGAAAGCAGAAAAGAAAGGGAGGAAGTTTGATAAGCAGTTATCGGAAATGTGTTTATTGTTTGTTTAGGTCCAGCCAGTGTCTATCTATTCATCCAGTGAAAAACACAATGAGTGTTCATGGGGGACAGAAACGATATGTTTCCACTCTCAGGATCCAGCTGTCAGCACGCACATCTGGAGGAGCCTCACACAACATCCCTACACAAAGGAAGAGCCAAGAACGACCACCCAGCTCTGGTAAGCTTGTGTTATTCTATAGTCTTCATGTGACGTGCTTTCTGTTGGATATCATACCAAAGGTAAGCCTCAGTGCAGATAATGTCACTGATAATTGCAGTCTTTTTAAATGTCACTCTCACTTCTCACTTTCTCCTGCTTTTGAGAGGTTTTGTTGTTGTTGTTGTTGTATTGAGTTTGCTTGAGTAATATTAGACAAACTTGACAGTCCTATACAGGACTCCACGCTTTTGACCTCTATATGTTAATTTTTAATTATTTTTTTTTATTAAACGTCCACCAATCAGGCTCCGCTATAATAACAGGTGTAGATGAATAGAAAAAATATCTGTGACTTTATTTACAGGAAACCGTTGATCTTGATGACACAGAAAATACAACCGAGACACATTTGTACACTATCGTTCAAAAGTTTTGGGTCACTTTGAAATGTCCTTATTTTTGAAAGAAAAGCACTGTTCTTTTCAATGAAGATCACTTTAAACTAATCAGAAATCCACTCTTTTCATTGCTAATGTGGTAAATGACTATTCTAGCTGCAAATGTCTGGTTTTTGGTGCAATATCTCCATAGGTGTATAGAGGCCCATTTCCAGCAACTCTCACTCCAGTGTTCTAATGGTACAGTGTGTTTGCTCATTGCCTCAGAAGGCTAATGGATGATTAGAAAACCCTTGTACAATCATGTTAGCACAGCTGAAAACAGTTGAGCTCTTTAGAGAAGCTATAAAACTGACCTTCCTTTGAGCAGATTGAGTTTCTGGAGCATCACATTTGTGGGGTCGATTAAATGCTCAAAATGGCCAGAAAAATGTCTTGACTATATTTTCTATTCGTTTTACAACTTATGGTGGTAAATAAAAGTGTGACTTTTCATGGAAAGCACAAAATTGTCTGGGTGACCCCAAACTTTTGAACGGTAGTGTATCTGGTATGTTGTCATGTTTTCTGGTGCATTAACATAATCATAGACCTACATAGCACAGAAGTTTAATTAATGGCTTAGTGCTAAATAAATTCACCTGTTTTTAATAGTAAACAAGAAATTCCCCCAAGAAAGGTTTTTGTTGTGTCATGATGTGAAAAATATATAATATATACTATATTATTCCATCCACATTCACTGGATATGAGCAATCATGCGCTCTGATTGGCTACACTAGTACTAGGATATCAGCTCATATACCATGAGCAAAGAAAAACAAAATGGCGGCGCGTGTTGCTGAACTAACCAAGGACGAAATAAGAACTCTACTCGAAAACATCCCCCCCCCAAAAAAAAAAAAAAATGGAATGAAAGTACTAAGTGAAAATGATTTTCTCGGTCGTTTTGTATAAAGTTTTTATTTATCGAATTTGCAAAAAATAACAATAAAAATGCTCTGTTTCTCAAAATCCAGTGAATGCGGATAGAATAAAACAGTTATTCCACTCAATCTCGTTGTACATGGCTTATAGCCAACTCAGTGCTACGCGCCTCATCGGCTATCAGCTCACGTATGACTCGATTTCTTGGAATAACTGTTAAATATACCATTCAGTTTTTTGTTTGTTTTTTACTTTTTATTTGCTGTATACTGAAATATAAAAACAGATGTTAAAAAATAACATTAAAACAGGCTTCAGGTTCTTTACTGAAGAAATATCCTGATGCTATTTTTAACACAACGCTTCCTTCCCTTCAGCTTCTATATGTATAAACTGCCATTGCATGACTGAATGACTATAAATTTAAAAATTGAAATTTACACATGGCACGGTGGTGTAGTGGTTAGCGCTGTCGCCTCACAGCAAGAAGGTCCGGGTTCGAGCCCCGTGGCCGGCGAGGGCCTTTCTGTGCGGAGTTTGCATGTTCTCCCCGTGTCCGCGTGGGTTTCCTCTGGGTGCTCTGGTTTCCCCCACAGTCCAAAGACATGCAGGTTAGGTTAACTGGTGACTCTAAATTGACCGTAGGTGTGAATGTGAGTGTGAATGGTTGTCTGTGTCTATGTGTCAGCCCTGTGATGACCTGGCGACTTGTCCAGGGTGTACCCCGCCTTTCGCCCGTAGTCAGCTGGGATAGGCTCCAGCTTGCCTGCGATCCTGTAGAACAGGATAAAGCGGCTAGAGATAATGAGATGAGATGAGAAATTTACACAATTTCCCTTGACGTCACTTGTAGCTGAGATTTGTTTGGCATCTTCAGTTTGGTACGTAACTTTTTTTTTTTTTTGCGCTGTGAAATAGCATTGGAAAGCTTTTAAAACTTGCTGATGGGATATCTAATACTAAATGAGATGATAAAAAATTTTGACACAAGAACGTGACCGAGCTTCAGACTCTGGTAGAAGGTCTAAATTTAAAAGCAATAATTAAAACATTTAAAAAGTGTGGTTTTTTTCTTGTTCATGAGTTCAAATCCCAGTCAAGCCACAACTATCCATTGCTGAGAGTCCAAGAGAGCAAAATTGCCCATGATCTCTAGGTGCTAAGGGTATACACTCACTCTCCTGTCAATCACAGTGGTACTAGACAATCGTTAGTGTGTATGAGCTTTGTGTATGTACGTATGCAGCAGAGGCCAAATAGCAAATAGCGCTTTCCTCCACATGTGTGCTACACTGCCCTTTGGTGCTAGTCTGGCTAACGCGACTGCAAAGCTCTCCGAGCATTTGGTCTGGCCAAGATATTAAGCCCAACCGTTTCCCAGAGCCCGTGGTTGACCCGCCTCCCTGAAATGCCTCAGTTTGCTACTGGTCGAAGCCAGAAAAGGCTGTGATGAAGCTTAAACCAATCACATCACTCTTTCCTCTGACGTATGCGACGCGACAGTCGGTCGGTTGGGAGCAAGGCGAAAACGTCCTTCCTTTCAATAAATACCTCCAGGGCTGCTCTTTGCTCCGTTTTCAATGAGAACTTCCCGTTGAATGCTTTCAATACAGCATCTATGCGTAATAGATGCGGAAGCGTGAATGAAGCGCTTCCGGCATAGATTTTGTAAACAATCTATGGCTTCCGGTCGCAGTTCTACTACGTCAGTGCCTTGAACACGCTTCTACCCAGGGCCGTTGGAGATGCTCAAAGTTGATTGGTTCCCGATTTTTCGGGAGCTTGGAAGAGCTGCAGATCGCTTGCCTGGCCAGACTAAGCTCGCAACAGGCCCTCGTGTTGCGTCATGCTTAGGATGGGCGGGCCCAGGCTACTTTGGTGCAGCATGAGCAGCAGTTCAAAAAGAACATGTTAGCCTTCACCCTCCTTGACTGGTAGCTCTTATATGACAGGAGAAATCTGGCTAGTTGATGGAAACAGTTTGTTTTCAGATGATTAATGATATTGTTTATGTACAAATGGTTCCACTGAATCGTTATTTCAAGTCTTTCGAAGTGAATTAGCTACATTAGCCTTGTAAACAAGCTAAACAATTAAACAAGCATACTTTAGGTTATGTTCACATTACCAGGTTGAAGTGACACAAATCTGATTTTCTGCCTTAATGTGACAATAAGGCAGTGGCGAACTGTGACTCTTAGAGCTGGGACTTGAGCTCAGCCAAAAGTTAGCCAGACACACCAAAAAAAGCAACAGGGTAAAGGATTTTGCAAGGGATTAGCAGCAGGCTGCCAGGTCGCTCCGTTGTGTGTAGCTGTCGATGCTGATTTTAAAAGTAACTCAGTAAATTACACAGGGAAATGAATACTTAAGTCAGAGTGAAAAATACTGTAGCAAGCGTGCAGCATGGAAGAAGAGTCTGGAGACAGAAATCTTAGTTTCTTTGTTGTTAGCCTGTGCTACTTGCTCTCGATAGATAGCACTGGCTTGACCGCTTTATTAGCATTCGCTAACACTACTGATGAATGCTACACCGGCTGGAAGGTGACTTCACTGCTGTGCTGACAGCACCGAGTTGTGGGTAAGCTCACGCTGACCTTCAAGTAGGTCTAGGGTGACAAATTTTTGGTCCCTCCCACTATAAATCAAAATCTGTTTGGTTAATTCATCTGTCACTTCCTACATAATCATACACTGCCATGGTCGTCTATCCCGGCAATGAAGTCCTAACCAATGAGTGAGCAGCTCTAAACTCTTCTCAGCCTAGAGACTTGTAACAAACAAAAAAAATCTAATTGGATAACTCGATTTTAATGTTTTCGGGACAGTAACCCTTTCATTTCTGAAGCGCATTTGATAGAAAATGAGGCCAAATTAGAATTAGAAGAGAATAATTATAATGAAATTATGAAAGAAAGAATGAAAGAAATTAAATGTAACATTTGAAATGCTGATATGTTTAGGCCTTCTCTGAATGCCTAGAAGGCCCTGACGGTTCCTGTCTGCATTAAGGTGATGTCTTTTAGGACTGTGTGGATACAAAAATCTGATCTTTTCAAATTAGACCTGAGCCACTTTCATATGCGATTCTCGATTGCACACATATCTAAAACATGGGCACGTGGCATGTGGTGTGAATTAGAAAAGGTGGGTCGGAGATCATGTGGCTATACAAAACCTGAGCCACTTTCATATGCGATTCTCGATTGCACACATATCTAAAACATGGGCACGTGGCATGTGGTGTGAATTAGAAAAAGTGGGTCGGAGATCATGTGGCTATACAAAACAGGATAGACAGTGGTGATCTGTTCATTGGCGGTATGAAGAAATTGTTGATTTACTCAATATATGCAGAAACAATTCAAACAAAACTGAAAGAAACTTACCGAACCTGAGTCAAGTTCAAAACAACTGGCCAAGAAATCAGTGTGCAAATACAGAGTGCTTTAGCTTACAGGTTTGTCGAGATTAATAATGAATATGACTCAGGTGTGGTCACAAATGTGACCTGTCAAGATAGACAGATCTAATATGAGCAGAAAAGTAGAGTTGTTTAATGAAGCTTGAAATGTAAACGAAGGCTGAGACTTTAGACAATTTGGGTAATTGAGCAAATTTGGGGGGGGCGGCACAATGGTGTAGTGGTTAGCGCTGTCGCCTCACAGCAAGAAGGTCTGGGTTCGAGCCCCGTGGCCGGCGAAGGCCTTTCTGTGTGGAGTTTGCATGTTCTCCCCGTGTCCGCGTGGGTTTCCTCCGGGTGCTCCGGTTTCCCCCACAGTCCAAAGACATGCAGGTTAGGTTAACTGGTGACTCTAAATTGAGCGTAGGTGTGAATGTGAGTGTGAATGGTTGTCTGTGTCTATGTGTCAGCCCTGTGGCGACTTGTCCAGGGTGTACCCCGCCTTTCGCCCGTAGTCAGCTGGGATAGGCTCCAGCTTGCCTGCGACCCTGTAGAACGGGATAAAGTGGCTAGAGATAATGAGATGAGATGAGATGAGATGAGCAAATTTGGCTGAACTACCACTTGTTTCCTGTTACCTACTTCACCTGGTATACTGCACACAGCAGTGTGTATTCGGGGGCTCATGTTCCTGATAAGACCTGCTGTGATGGGACAGACAGTGGAATGTAAGAGCTGCACCTGCACTTGGTGACTCACTGGTTATATGTTTTGGTTCTCACAAGCTTCATGTAAACCTGCTCTAAAAGTTACATGATGTCATTATTTCCTGTCGCTTGTGCAACACAACAGACAAAACAAAAAAGAAAGAATTTTGTCTCAACCTCCATCTCATTGTATCACTCCAGCAGCAGATGTCTGCGATACCAGTCGAAAAATCTTAACTCACCCGACATTTTTTCAGTATTTTTGATAAACAAGTAAAACTTGAAGCACCTGGAGCACATGATATATACAATTTATGCAAGGTTTAACTGGAAGCCTTTAATGAAGCACTCATTTAGAGTCTCAGTAGGACCTGAGAGTATTTTCTGAGCATTAAATACCAAGATCTACATTCGTTTTCAGAAGTTTACCTACACTCATCATGGGCATGAATGTCATGGCAATATCGGGCTTTCAACTATTTCCTTGAACTCTTCTTTATACATCTCATCTCATCTCATTATCTCTAGCCGCTTTATCCTGTTCTACAGGGTCGCAGGCAAGCTGGAGCCTATACATATAGGGTCAAAAATATACTTACTGTACAACCACTTAGATTGTTAATTCAGAGGTGCTGAAAGTTCCAAAATGTCTTTTAACTTGCCAAGGCCAAGGTCTCTTAACTTCCTGTTAGTGATCATGATTGACTACTAGCTTCTCTCTGCACAACATAAAGGATTTGTTTGACAGCATTCATTGGATTGACTAACACACAGTACAATGGGAAAGTCCAAGGAGCTCAGTACAGATCTGAGACAGAGGATCACAAACTTACACACCCAGGAATGCCTCTTAGAGCCATTTCTAAACAACTGCAGATTCCAAGATCATCAGTTCAAAAAACTGTATATAACTCAACACCTGGGCCATGGCCCATTAGTGGGCCACAATTTTATTTTATTTTTTTTAAGTTGAAGCTAATTTTTACTCGTAGTTGTTGGATCGCATCCGATGTCACATCCGCCTCATTAAGCTATGGTCACACTACAGCTAGCAATGCTTTGCGATGGGTTATCGATGAAAATGAGGCATTTTGGGGGCAATACTTGGTGTGAGCTAAATACACGTGAGCTAAAAGTCGTGGTCACACAGCAAGTGAACCCTTGACTATCGCGCCTTTGCACGCTTGAGTCTGGTGCAGCTCGAGTGGCCACGCTCGCTCACTGAGCGCATTGCACGCACTCTTGGGACCCAGTTGTTATGGGAAACACCTGATACTGATTTGAGTGCAATCAGCATGCACAGATGCGGATGCTGTTTTCACAGAGGCTTTGCGAAGTATTATCATTATCACTGTCATGTTTGTTTCTAGTCATGTTTACAACACTGTTTAAATACTCTACTTTAAGATTCTGCTTTACTTTCATTTGTGTTTTTATAAATATTACGCCTGATAATAAACACTCTTCCTGCACTTAGATCTGTCTACCGTCGTCTATCTTGTAGTGTCCTGATCACCAGATCTTTAACCCAGCCGCATATAAAAAGTTGTACTCCTCCATGCTCTTCCAGGTTTTCATCTGTGTGTCCGTGTAGAACGATGTCTGCAGCACCAGGTAGTTTGAGATGTCAGGGAACTCGATGGATAGATAATTTTCCAACTCGTAGGGAAAATCCTTCTTTGTTAATGTGTAAGGATCTAATCCCATTGATTGGTTTCTATATCCACTTCTTTTGAGTGTACTTCTTGGTTTTAATAACTTGCTTGTTTGCTGAACACCAACACAGTAATAAGGTCTTGTGTTAATCGCCCAGACTCCACTTTTGGATCATTAATCCCTTTTGAATGAGAATGACCTGCATGCATGGGTTTGGCTTCTGGCACATCCATACATTTTTAAATACAATACCTACAATTAAAAACAGTTTGGTTTTTATTGCATTTATTTAATTCCTGGGCTCCCATCTGTAACAGGGAGTGATGTTGCATCACATTAATACAACCCCGATTCCAAAAAAGTTGGGACAAAGAACAAATTGTAAATAAAAACGGAATGCAATAATTTACAAATCTCAAAAACTGATATTGTATTCACAATAGAACATAGACAACATATCAAATGTCAAAAGTGAGACATTTTGAAATTTCATGCCAAATATTGGCTCATTTGAAATTTCATGACAGCAACACATCTCAAAAAAGTTGGGACAGGGGCAATAAGAGGCTGGAAAAGTTAAAGGTACAAAAAAGGAACAGCTGGAGGACCAAATTGCAACTCATTAGGTCAACTGGCAATAGGTCATTAACATGACTGGGTATAAAAAGAGCATCTTGGTGTGGCAGCGGCTCTCAGAAGTAAAGATGGGAAGAGGATCACCAATCCCCCTAATTCTGCGCCGACAAATAGTGGAGCAATATCAGAAAGGAGTTCGACAGTGTAAAATTGCAAAGAGTTTGAACATATCATCATCTACAGTGCATAATATCATCAAACGATTCAGAGAATCTGGAAGAATCTCTGTGCGTAAGGGTCAAGGCTGGAAAACCATACTGGGTGCCCGTGATCTTTGGGCCCTTAGACGGCACTGCATCACATACAGGCATGCTTCTGTATTGGAAATCACAAAATGGGCTCAGGAATATTTCCAGAGAACATTATCTGTGAACACAATTCACCGTGCCATCCGCCGTTGCCAGCTAAAACTCTATAGTTCAAAGAAGAAGCCATATCTAAACATGATCCAGAAGCGCAGACGTCTTCTCTTTGGCCAAGGCTCATTTAAAATGGACTATGGCAAAGTGGAAAACTGTTCTATGGTCAGACGAATCAAAATTTGAAGTTCTTTATGGAAATCAGGGACGCCGTGTCATTCGGACTAAAGAGGAGAAGGACGACCCAAGTTGTTATTAGCGCTCAGTTCAGAAGCCTGCATCTCTGATGGTATGGGGTTGCATTAGTGCGTGTGGCATTGGGCAGCTTACACATCTGGAAAGACACCATCAATGCTGAAAGGTATATCCAGGTTCTAGAGCAACACATGCTCCCATCCAGACGACGTCTCTTTCAGGGAAGACCTTGCATTTTCCAACATGACAAGGCCAAACCACATACTGCATCAATTACAGCATCATGGCTGCGTAGAAGAAGGGTCCGGGTACTGAACTGGCCAGCCTGCAGTCCAGATCTTTCACCCATAGAAAACATTTGGCACATCATAAAACGGAAGATACGACAAAAAAGACCTAAGACAGTTGAGCAACTAGAATCCTACATTAGACAAGAATGGGTTAACATTCCTATCCCTAAACTTGAGCAACTTGTCTCCTCAGTCCCCAGACGTTTACAGACTGTTGTAAAGAGAAAAGGGGATGTCTCACAGTGGGAAACATGGCCTTGTCCCAACTTTTTTTAAATGTGTTGTTGTCATGAAATTTAAAATCACCTAATTTTTCTCTTTAAATGATACATTTTCTCAGTTTAAACATTTGATATGTCACCTATGTTCTATTCTGAATAAAATATGGGATTTTGAAACTTCCACATCATTGCATTCCGTTTTTATTTATAATTTGTACTTTGTCCCAACTTTTTTGGAATCGGGGTTGTACACTTTACAATAGGTTATTACATTTTAATAGAATAGAGGAGCCAAAATAATTGGAGATCTTTTTTAATGGGCCTTAACTCATTACAAGTATGAATAGGTGGGCCTTAAAGGAGGGGTTGAGAACCCCTTGGATATAAATACACATTTTTGGGAGGTGGAGCCATTTTGCCAAGGTCTGGAAGATGACCCAAACTGTCAGCTAAGAGGAAATTGGTGTGGATGGTCAGGAACAACCAAGTCACAGGCTGGCCATGAACTGCAAGCTGATGGAACACCAGTGTCACTGTCTACAGTCAAACAAGTTTTACATCGCCATGAACTGAGAAGCTGCAGTCCAAGAAAGAAGCCCCAGCCCCAAAATCCACACCTTCAAGCTTGACTAAAGTTTCCAGCTGACCACATGGACAAACAAAAAAGCCATTTCAAGGAAATTAGAGGTATGTTTAGATGTGTAAAAGTAAGGTATTCAACTCCAAGAAAACTGTACCAACTGTTCAGCATGGTGGTGGTAGCATCATGCTCTGGGACAGTTTTGCTGCCAGTGGAACTGCTGTATTGCACAAAGTGGATGCAATAATGAAGAAGGAGGACTACCTCTGAATTTCCCAGCATAACTTCAAACCATCAGCTAGTCAGTTGAAACTTGGACACAAGTTGGTGTTCCAAAAGGGCAATGACTCCAAACACAAATCCTGTATGCAAACTTCTAACCACAACTGTAGGCTCTCTGAGAAACAGGGGTGGAAAAAATAAACAAAATACCTGGAAAACATTAACTTGTTCTTTCAACCATAAAATGATACAAATGGCACCTTTGAGGGTCCATTTCTTTACATGTAGGAGCACCTACAGGGCACTTCATCTCATTTTCTTGCATGTAGGGAAGCCTATTGGGCACTGCAGCTCATGTTTTCTCCTGGAACGCAACCTAGCAGACACTTCATCATGTTTCCTTCCACAGGGAAACCCTAAAGGGCACTGCTTCACATGTTCTCCACTGGAAGGAAGCCTGAAAGGTTATATTTTCCTACATATAGAGGTACCTTAGAGGGCAATTCATCAGGTTATTTCATTTAAAGGGCAGCAATTAGGGTACTTCATCATATTTTCTCTACTGCAAATGCACCCTAGAAGGTACTTCATCGTGTTTGTATTCATGTTCAGGAACCCTGTGGGGTACATGATCATGGGTTCTCCAATGGAAGGGTAGTTCAATTGCATGTTCTCACACACAGGTTCCCCCATAGAGGACACTTTTACATTTTCTCCATTTTAAGAACACCCTAGAAGGCTTTTTATCATGTTTTATCTACCATACGGGCACCCTAGGGAGCATTTTTTTAGGCATGAGGGCACTAGATGGGTAGTCACACCCAAAAACACTGTCCTCATGCCACACCGCCCCAAACAACTTCACCAGTGCATGTGGGATACTTGTGTATTTTTTCTTCTCATTAAATCTCATCTCATCTCATTATCTCTAGCCGCTATATCCTTCTACAGGGTCGCAGGCAAGCTGGAGCCTATCCCAGCTGACTACGGGCGAAAGGCGGGGTACACCCTGGACAAGTCGCCAGGTCATCACAGGGCTGACACATAGACACAGACAACCATTCACACTCACATTCACACCTACGGTCAATTTAGAGTCTTCTCATTAAATATTCTGTGCTTTTTTGTTTTGTTTCCCCTTTAGAACCAAACCATAATAAAGCAAAGGAAACTGCAGGTGACTGTCAGCGTAGACACAATACATGTCTCATCTCATCTCATTATCTCTAGCCACTTTATCCTGTTCTACAGGGTCGCAGGCAAGCTGGAGCCTATCCCAGCTGACTACGGGCGAAAGGCGGGGTACACCCTGGACAAGTCGCCAGGTCATCACAGGGCCACAATACATGTGATCACAGATAAAATAAACATCACAGCTCAGATTCTTTAGTTATCTCCAGACCAACAACTTGCAGGATGACTAACTGGGGGGAAAAGAGGATAAATAACCAAACCTTTGTGATTATACCACAGTGCCACTGAATTCTCGATTCTGATTGGTCATTAATTTTCTATAACAGCAGCACTGACAGTCGTGCCTACTGTAATTCAAATAACAGGTTTATATGAATGTACTTGTTCTAATACATTATTGTTTCTATAGCAACAATGTACACATGGACTTGTAAGGCAGACGCTTCACGGACATGGATTAAAAAAAAACATGTCCAATCGTTGATATGGTGAATATTTCTGTGAAGAGACATATTTTTTTGTTGCTGTTTTATTTCTGGTAATCACTCTGTGCTAATCTTTTTTCTTATCACTCAATCTACTGAACAAAGGAAACAACAATGCGGACACGCCACGTTTCCTTGAACCTCTGCAGGACTGTGTCTTTGACAGAGGAAGTGACATCACTCTAAGGGGTGTCATCACAGGGAGTCAATCAATCAGTGTGTCCTGGCTGCATAATGGTGAGTTAATTGAAAATAAATTATTAGCAGGAAACTACAGTGTGATTTTTTTTAAAACCATAATCTGATCAGTAGTTGATTAATAATAATAATAATAATAATAATAATAATAATAATAATAATAATAATAATAGTATACCTCATTACAATGGCACCTGCCTGAGCGACTTTGACAAATTGTGATGGCTAGATGACTGGGTCTGAACATCTCCAAAATGGCACATCTTGTGTGGTGTTCCCGGTATGCAGTGATTACTACCTACCAAAAGTGGTCCAAGGATCCAAAGGACAACCGGTGAACCGGCGACAGGGTCATGGGTGTCAAAGTCTCATTGATTCGCATGGGGCATGAAGGCTAGCCCATATGGTCCAATCCAGAAGAACAGAAGAGCTACTGCAGCACAAACTGCTGAAAAAGTTAATGCTGACACTTGACGACGTAGCTCATTCCTGCCCCATGAGAAATCAAATCTGGGTAGAAGTTATATGCACTCTAGGTACCCCTATCTTCATGCCAGAAAGAATCAAAATCAGTGAAGAACTGAAGGGAGAAGAAGTGATTTGTGTGGAAACTGCTCATTAGGGCTTAATTACTCCATATCCTCATTATTAATTGCAATTATGCAAATCTGGGTAGAAGCTATATGCACCCCAGGCAGACCTACCTTCCTGCCAAAAAGAATAAAAATCAGTGAAGAATTTAGAGAGAAGCGATTTTCGTGAATTGTGGACGACGCCAGACAGACAACGGACAACACATGATGGCATAAGATCATCGCCTGTCGGCCAGATGAACTAATGATCACTCTTTACAACCATGGTGAGCAGAAAAGCATCTAAGAATGCACACCACATCAAACCTTGAGGCCACAAGAGCAGAAGACCACATCGGATCCCACTTTTGTCAATTACAGAAACGGGAATCTGATGCAACAATGGACACAGATTCACCGAAAATGGACAGTTGAAGACTTTTGAAAATCTTCCAACGTCGTTTTCTTTTCTTGTCTTCTTGTCTTTTCTATTTCCCCACTTTCTCCATACTGATTGTCTGCTTTTCCCTCAGCACCGTCTCGTTGGTGCGTATAGCTTCTACCCAGATTTGCATAATTGCAATTAATAATGAGAATGTGGAGTAATTAAGCCCTAAATTTTTTTTGTCCCTTTGGCAAGTTCCCTGTTCCCCCTATATAATTTACATGAGTTAATCTTTACTTCTTTGCTCTTCACTCTGTTTCTCTCTCAGGTCAGCCGGTGAGATTCGCCAAATCCTATTTCACCAGGGGAGAGGCAAGGCTGGTTGTTAGGAAATGTGTCCCAGAGGACGCTGGAGCTTACACTTGTATAGCTGAAAACACTGCAGGAAAAACCTCCAGCAGCTCGGCAGTGTTTGTAAGAGGTAACACACAAACACACACATGTGCACAACAACAATGACAACTTTTGAGATGTTTCAAAGAAGACGTTGTGTTTGACTGACTTACGAGCCATAACTTTAGTCTTGACCTTGTTTCAGTTTCTAAGACTCTTGTCTCTATGCATGTGTTTATGATTTGTCAAAATGGCCACTGAGGGATGATTTACTTCTTACCCTCAAGTCAAAAGATGCCCCCATGGACTTATCTTTACACCACACACAGGAGCAAGGCCACTCTTCCGATGAGTTTGTCTGTAAATAAACTCCCCAGCCTCATGATCATGCACTAATGGTGTCCTATCACTTCTCATCATTATTTCCTCTTTCCTTTCCTCAGAAACAACTGTCACTGCCCCAAACAATCACACACGCTCCTCTCCGTCCTCTCCTTGTACCCCTGTTTTTGAAAATTGGAGCGTCAAATCACCCAAGAACAATTTGGAGGACATTAGTGTGTTCAGAGGACCGCAATCACCTCCAACACAAAGTCCTCGAACACCGGTGAGCCCAAGAGGTGAGTGTTCTGTTCCCTAAGCACAATATCCTCTTAGTTTTAATGCCACTAACAAGTAGCAGGAGTAGTACAAGACTTCTAGATCTTCTCCAAACCACATCCAGTTGTTCAGTAGTCTGTACATTTGAACAAAGTGTGTCATAAATGTATCCAAAACAGATGGCATGTTGATAACGAGACCGTCAATAACGGCATCTCTCACTCCGGCCCCGTCTAGTCCAGAAAGAACGATCTAAAGTGGGCCACCTTGTGCAATAAATGTTGCAAGCTTTATACACTATATACAAGCTATATACCGGTATAGAAGCGATATCCACCCTAGGAATACCGACCTATTTGCCAGAAAGAATCCAAAACGGCGAGGAATTGACTGAGAAGAAGCGATTTTTGTTGAACTGCTCATTAAGGCTTAATTAGTCCATAACTTCATGAATAATTGTAAGGAAGCAAATCTGGGTAGAAGTTCTATGCACCCTAGGTTCCCCTACCTTCATGCCAGAAATAATCAAAATCGGTGAAGAATTGAGAGAGAAGTGATTTGTGTGGAAACTGCTCGTTAGGGATTAATTAATTACTCCATATCTTCATTATTAATTGCAATTATGCAAATTTGGGTAGAAGCTATATGCACCCCAGGAAGACCTACCTTCCTGCCAAAAAGAATAAAAATCGGTGAAGAATTGAGAGAGAAGAAGCGATTTTCGTGAAATGTGGATGACGCCGGACGGACGATGGACAACACATGATCGCATAAGATCATTACCTGTCAGTGATCAACGATGGGGTGAGGTGATGCGTATGAAGCCAAGTTACTGTTACCACCCTGAAGTTATTTAACTTATTTTTCTATAACCGCACATCATGCAGTGGTTTATTCCTCTTGTACCACAGTAGTTTGTGAACAATAACATTTATTAAAGAACAACACATATTTTTTCTTGGTTTATAGTTATATGTGATGTCATGGAGCATCTGCAAAACAAGTTATAAACAGCTATAAACTGTTGCATCCTCACCAGGCTTTGTTTTGTTCTCTCTCTGGAAGTTAATAAGACCATAAAGGCAGGCAGTCATGCTATAGAGAAACTACAAAGCAGTGACATTACATTGCATGACATTACAGGCATTTAGCAGACATGCTTATCCAGAGCGACGTACAATATGTGCAAAAGTCAGGTACAAGAAGTGCTGAACTTCTAGACAAGAAAGTCTCATCTCATCTCATTATCTCTAGCCGCTTTATCCTGTTCTACAGGGTCACAGGCAAGCTGGAGCCTATCCTGGCTGACTACGGGCGACAGGCGGGGTACACCCTGGACAAGTCGCCAGGTCATCACAGGGCTGACACATAGACACAGACAACCATTCACACTCACATTCACACCTACGGTCAATTTAGTCACCAGTTAACCTAACCTGCATGTCTTTGGACTGTGGGGGAAACCGGAGCACCCGGAGGAAACCCACGCAGACACGGGGAGAACATGCAAACTCCACACAGAAAGGCCCTCGCCG
Source organism: Neoarius graeffei (assembly GCF_027579695.1). NCBI lineage: Eukaryota > Metazoa > Chordata > Actinopteri > Siluriformes > Ariidae > Neoarius > Neoarius graeffei. Next base: position 60,111,269 of record NC_083588.1, read on the forward strand.
GCCACGGGGCTTGAACCCAGACCTTCTTGCTGTGAGGCGACAGCACTAACCACTACACCACCGTGCCGCCCCTAGACAAGAAAGTTCTAGTGCTAATTGAACAACTGACAGAATCACACTGAGTGCAATATTCTGTTGAAGTACCAACACTCAGCAAGAAGCCAAGGAAAACAAACCAACCATAAAAATGAGCTGACAAAATACAACTAAATAGAGAAAAATAAAACCCTAACACTAAGTCATCATGACCAGGCGAGACCGTACACAGCCTGGGTTGGTTTAGACCGAAACACAGTTACACAATGGGCAGGGAAGCAGGGGAGAGGTCCATCCTGAAGAGGTGAGTCTTCAGTCTGTGTTTGAAGGTGGTCAAGGAGTCGGGAGTTCTAACCTCAATGGGAAGGTCATTCCACCAACAGGGAGCCAGAACAGACAGCAGTCTTGAGTGGACTGGGCAGAAGTGGAGATGAGGAGGAGGAGCCAGGCAACCAGTAGTAGTGGAGGGTAGGGATTTGACTGGCATGTAGGATCAGATCAGTCTCTGGAGGTATGCTGGATCTAACCCCTTGACTGTCTGGTATGCTAGCATGCTAGTCTTAAAAGGCGACACTGGAGCCTTTTCCATAAATGTTAAAAAGACATCTTCTTAAAGAAAACATTGTCATGTCAATGATGCTGAATAACAGGATGCCATTTGTTTGTTTGTTTTTTTAAGTTGTTTGATAGTCTTAGATTTAGTCAAGTGTGCAACATACAGGTCTCAGAACATGAATCTTTTTTTGTTTGTTTTTGCTATTTGCACGGATATTTGAGACTCTCTCTCTCTCCAGCCATCTCAGTTATTCCTTGCTTCAGGGAGGTCTTCAATCCAGCATCCTGCATCTTCACAAAGTTGGCTGATGAAATTTTTGCAAGGACGTCCAGCCTTGGTGCAGCCCCTGGGAGGGGTTCCAAAGCAACACATCCCTCACTGTTTCTTCTTTGCTCCTCCAGCAGTGACCTGAGAAGTGCATCCTTCTCTCACGTATGACATGGGAGATATAGGGTAGATGGCCATACAGTTGTTGTTTAGTGAGGTGCTGCTTCCAGGAGACATTTAATACAGCACAAAGCATGCGAGTGTAGTTGCCATCCAACTTTTTCTCCAGCCTCTTGGTCAAAGTCCAGGTGGTACTGCCATAGAGTAGGACTGAGACTACTACAGCCTGAAAAAAGTTTCGCTTCATTTTATCTGGTAGTGATGATTTCCAGCTGGATGCTAATTTGTCAATGTGGCCCAAGCCTTCGCAATTCACACATTGACATCACTTTCGCATGATGCTATGTAGCTGCCAAGATAGACAAAGTTATCTACTTTGGAAAGTTCTTTGCCATTGGCAGAGGTGACTTTTCCAACTTGATTGTAGCACATGAACTCTGTTTCGTCTGTGTTGACATAGAGGCCAATGCCTCTAGCAGCTTGTCCCAGACTATGAAGGAGAGATTCTGCTTGGGAGAGAGTATCAGCAAAGAGAGCTACAGTGGATATAAAACATGTACACATTCTGTCAAAATGAAAGGGTTTTCTGATGTAAAAGTAAAAAAAAAAAAAACGAGACCACGATAAATAATTTCAAAACTTTTCCCACCTTTAATATGACCTATAACCTGTACAATTCAATTGAAAAACAAATTAGGGGAAAAAACATAAAAAATAATTAAAAAATGTACAATAAGCTGGTTGCATAAGTGTGCACAGCCTTAAACTAATACTTTGTTGAAGCACCTTTTGATTTAATTACAGCATTCAGTCTTTTTGGGTCAGAGTCTATCAGCCTGCCACATCTAGACTTGGCAATATTTGCCGACTCTTCCTTGCAAAAGCACTCCAAATCTGTCAGATTGCGAGGGCGTCTCTTGTGCACAGCCCTCTTCAGGTCACCCCACAGATTTTCAACTGGATTTAGGTCTGGGCTCTGGCTGGGCCATTCCAAAACTTTAATTTTCTTCTTGTGAAGCCATTCTTTTGTTGATTATGATGTATGCTTGGGGTCATTGTCATGCTGAAAGGTGAAATTCCTCTTCATCTTCAGCTTTCTAGCAGACACCTGAAGGTTTTGGGCCAAAATTGACTGGTATTTAGAACTGTTCATAATTCCCTCCACTTTGACTAAAGCCCCTGTTCCAGCTGAAGAAAAAACAACCCCAAAACATGATGCTGCCACCACCATGCTTCACCGTGGGTATGGGGTTCTTTTGGTGATGCACAGTGTTGTTTTTGTGCCAAACACACCTTCTGGAATTGTGGCCAAAAAGTTCAACCTTGGTTTCATCAGACCATAACACATTTTCCTACATGCTTTTGGGAGAGTTGATGTATTTTTTTTTTTAAATTTAGCCGGGCCTGGATGTTTTTCTTTGACCTTACCTCATAGTCCAGACATATGGAGAATACGGGAGATTATCACATGTAGTACACAACCAGTACTTGCCAGAAATTCCTGCAGCTCCTTCAGTGTTGCTGTAGGCCTCTCGGCAGCCTCCCTGACCAGTTTTCGTCTTGTCTTTTCATCAATTTTGGAGGGACGTCCAGTTCTCGGTAATGTCACTGTTGTCCCATATTTTCTCCACTTCTTGATGACTGTCTTCACTGTGCTCCATGGTATATCTAATGCCGTGGAAATGTTTTTGTCCCCTTCTCCTGACTGATACCTTTCAACACTGAGATCCCTCTGATGCTTTGTAAGCTCTGTGTGAACCCTGGCTTTTGCTGGAGGAGGCAACTGGGTAAATGTCTGAACTTTATTTGGGGTTAATCAGAGTCATTTTAATTGATGGCAGGTGTGAACCCAAAAAGACCGAATGCTGTAATTAAATCAAAAGGTGCTTCAAAAAAGTATTAGTTTAAGGGTGTGCACACTTATGCAACCAGCTTATTGTACTTTTTTAATTTTTTTATATTTTTCCCCCTAACAGATTTCTTTGTTTTTCAATTGAATTGTACAGGTTATAGGTCACATTAAAGTTGGGAAAAGTTATGAAATTATTTATCATGGTCTCGTTTTTTTACATCAGAAAAACCTACCATTTTAACGGGGTGTGTACACTTTTTATATCCACTGTAGGTTGTCAGCATAGTCTGCATCTGTGAGTGTTTTAGCTGGATATCTTCTGCTTCTAGATCTTTCTAAGGTTAGAACTTTTTCCTTTGGTCTACTGAGGTACGAAGCATGTAGTCCAGGCAGATGATAAAGAGGAAGGGGGCTTGCAACGCTCCAGCCACTATGTCAAAGAAGTCCACATCACCATCTGGTGATCGTACCATAGCTTTTGTACCGGCATACAACATTAGAATAGCATTGACGGCCTCTTCTGGAATACCATATGCAAGTAAAATTCCCAGTCAATGGTCAGGGAGTCCCAGTTCAGTTAATGAACTACTGCAACACATCTATAGGTTTGGTGTCCATAGGTGTGCATTCTATCAGCTATTGAAAGATATTTCTATGACTCTCAGGGTTCTAACTAGATGAAAATATCAGCGTAGTGTCACCAGTCATAACGGCCCGGGGATTCAGGGACTGCCTTAGGCCTCTGAAAGCTCACAGGTTCTACATGCTCGGAGATGCAGTCTAGTGCATTTCCTGGCACTTGCAGGCCTCCCTGAAAGTCACTCGTTTTTGGTAATATTAATGAGATTTTCTCATCTCATCTCATTATCTCTAGCCGCTTTATCCTGTTCTACAGGGTCGCAGGCAAGCTGGAGCCTATCCCAGCTGACTACGGGCGAAAGGCGGGGTACACCTGGACAAGTCGCCAGGTCATCACAGGGCTGACACATAGACACAGACAACCATTCACACTCACATTCACACCTACGGTCAATTTAGAGTCACCAGTTAACCTAACCTGCATGTCTTTGGACTGTGGGGGAAACCGGAGCACCCGGAGGAAACCCACGCGGACACGGGGAGAATATGCAAACTCCGCACAGAAAGGCCCTCGCCGACCACGGGGCTCGAACCCGGGCCTTCTTGCTGTGAGGCGACAGCGCTAACCACTACACCACCGTGCCGCCCTTAATGAGATTTTTTTGCGTCAAAAGCCGCTGTGCTTGTTTTTGATTGAAGACTTAATATAATTAATATTCAACTATATTAGTGACATATTTATGGAATAAGAATAAAACAACCAGGCGATGTTCACCAAATGTCAGCTTTATTTTCTGCTTCAGCCATTCAATTACAATACCTGACTCTCCAGATCTAATTCGGGGACCGGCACGTATTACGTGCATAGCGTGTAAGCGCCTCTTAACACTAATGGCACTTTACTGCAAACACAGCATAAGGAAGGAGGTAAACTGGACTAGTATGATCAGTGACGATCTCTGCACCGTCACCTCTGCGTGGGGATAACAAGAGAAAATTAAACAAAAGACCACATTTTCAAGATTGACGAGTCGTTTTGTTAGTGTAGCGGCAACTTTTACAGGCATGTCATCAATATTGTGGGCGTGGCAGTAAGGAAACATTGCATATTGGCCCGATATGCTGAAAAGGCCAAGTTAGAACCCTGTTGTTAAAGGGGACTATAACACTTGAACAGCTCCGGGAATGAGGAACAGGGAGACAGGCTTGACAATTCATGATGCATTTTTATTTTTCTGTCCCCATTTTCACTTTTCAGTGACTAGCGTCTTTTTATTTTTGCTCACACACACAAACACGGCGCTCTGTGACTCATCTCTTTCTTTCTCTCTCTCTCTCTCTCCCTCTCTCTCTGAATACCGGCTTCTCTCTGAAAGAACACAGAAAAACACACATGGGAAAATTGACAGTAAACAATCACAGGTGAAACACTTTTTGTGTTACCTGCTGGTTCTACCTGATTCCTCACCACCCACAGCTGAACTTCAACCACGCCCCCTTCTACCACAAGGACATATTATGAAAAACTCATTTTTTCAGTACTTGTGCACATACATTTGGGTCATCCATCTGTAAAGCCTGTCAACCCACAAACTCTGAAATAAGACACCCGGTCAGTTTCTTTTATTCTGTCTATTTCAGAAAACGTGAGCTTTAATACGCTGTTCAGACTTGGCGTCCATTTCTATTCTTCGTGCGCAACTACGTGACAAAATAGTGTCACGTATGCATCCGCCACCATGTTGGATGATATACAAATCCAAAATGCCATCTCGTGCGAACAATAACCGTAATGCATCTCTGACTTTCTTGAAATATTATGATTCTCTGGAGTCCTCTCTCTCTCTGCCAAGTCAAGATTCAGAGAAATAGTTGAAATTTGATATGTTAAAGCCGTCCGGTTATACAGAGGGTTTAGCTTCATTACCACCAATTGAATACCCTGATATCAACGTGAACTTTCTCGTTCTACAAAAAAAAAAAAGTGCGTAAGTAAAATAAAGTTACTGGATTAATGGAATGGCATCACTAATTTCTTACCTGGCAAAGTTGACCCACATTGTTTTCCTTGTGTATCCAAACTCGCTAAGGTTTCTCACGCTGCTTCTAATCTAATCTGGCTTTCTCGGCAGAGCTTTCATTTATCCCGTTGCTTCTTCTTCTTGACACTGCGAGATGAGTTTTCGTCTTGATATTATCGTGTCCTAATTTGAGTGTTGGTGCCCGATCTGGATTTGTTTTATCACGTACTGTAGGTTTGCCGGCACTCCTGCAAGGTGAGACGCAGATAAAAGCGTGTTTGCGCTAAAGATCAAAAGTTAAATTTAATCAGCAGAAAACATAGCTTTAATTAGCAACATAAAGTGGTCGCCGCACACACACACACACGCGGGTGTAATTAGCTTTTTCCTCAGTTAAGTTGTTACGATGTACATTTTTGAACCACAGCGTACGCACGGCGTTCTCTGGACAGGTCTTCATCTGTATTGTCGCCGTTTTTAATTATTTGGGGAATTATTTCTGAAGAATCGTTTCTCTTTGTCACGAGTAGCGTTATTACTGCGATTATGACTACGTTCAGACTGCACCCTGAAACGACCCATATCCGATTTTTTTGCCCATATGTGACCTGTATCCGATTTGTTATTGACAATCTGAACGACACAGATCCGATTTTTTTCACACGCGACCCAGGCCGCTTGGATATGTGGTCCTAATTCCGATGCATATCCGATATTTTCACATGCGACTGCAGTCTGACCGGACAGGTCGCATTCATGCGACCTACACGTCATCAACAAGAGACAAACGTCACTATTCTGCATTGGCTAATCCCGCCTCTTTGGTGGAAAACAACAACAATGACATAATGCGCTACATGAACAGGCGCACACACAGTCTCTCTCACACTCCCTCGCGCACTCCGTCATATGCGCGATGCAGACATTAATGTTTCGCGTGCACGCGCTTGCTCACTTGCTCTAGATTCCGGGAGATATTCTCCAATTTGCGGGCATCAGGGAGCCGCTATCAATATGCGGGAGACTCCCCGTACTTCCGGGAGACTTGGGATGTCTGCACTAGACAGTGTTTATGTAGAGAGCATGCGCACTTCAATCAATCAATCAATCAATCAATCAATCAATCTTTCAACGGAGGTTGCTGCCACAGCCCCACTCACTCACACCCTCTCTCTCTCTCTCACACACACACCCTCTCTCTCTCTCACGCAGAGACACTCTCATTCACACACACACACAGCACACGATGTGCTTATTACGTGTCAATTTGCGCATGCGGGACACTTTTGGGTCGTTTTCCGTTCATATTGGAGATCGCATACAAGTCTCATATAATTGGTAATGTGAATGGCCTAACAAAAAAATCGGATTTCACAACAAATCGGATATGGGTCGTTTCAGGTTGCAGTCTGAACGTAGTGTATATCCCTCACACAAAGTAGGCACTTTCCTTCTTTAAAGGCAGTGAAATAAAAAGAAAATCACAACGCACTGCAGCAGCTCACAAGTGAAGCGCCACTATCTTGGTTGTTGTTATCATCCAACATGGCGGATTTCCGGTTTGGAAAATAAGCACAATGTCACTTGCTATAAAAATGGGTGTCCGGTGATGGACAGGGTAAAGGACTGTATAAGAGGGACACTGGATCAGGTATACAGCAAGCTACACAGGCTGTCCGGTTAGAACAGGAATTAATGGATGTCCACTCATGAGCAACAGTGTAAACCGTGGTTTTAATTCAAGGACGCACAGAATGCACACACGGCACGAATGATGGACGTTGGATCCTGACACGTCCGCGATAGAAGGATAGAAAGCAAGAAAGAAATGAAACAGAGAGAGAAAGAGAGAAACGGATCCAAATATTCACTGATGAGAAGCAGGTGTTGCATGGAGTCCCCGTCTGTTGTGTGCCGTGTTTTCCTCGATGTTTGTGCGCATCTTATATAGTCCACGCAGCACAGTGTGATGGACAGTGGCGCCAGGGTGTCTGAAGTTGGCATGTTGTAAGATGCTCAGTCCACGTGCACAGCGCGTGCACAACAACAGGGAGGAGGTCGGTTGCCCTGACAACTAACGAGTTGGGAGCCACTATGTCTGACAAGGGTGCCTGTTTACTACTTTAAAGGTCAAAATAATTAAGACCTGGCACCGCAATTCTGAACAGCCGCCCCCAACTTTGTGGAACAAAGTTGTGTCCATGATGTCAGGCAGAGAGGCCCTGAGGGAGTGAAGGGAGTCTCACGAGGCGTGAGACTGGGCGTGTGTAGGTCCGGTCCTTGACCTGCACCTGTGCAGTACGTACCCTGCCATCTGCTCCAGGGGTGACAGCAGTGACCTTGCCCACAGGCCACAGGGCACGTGGGAGCTGAGGGTCGACAATCATCACGATGCTGTCAACGATGAGGTCCTCCCGGTCTCGTTGCCACTTGGAGCGGGTTTGAAGAGAGGGCAGGTAGTTCCTGATGAACTTAGCCCAGAATTGGTCCGCGAGGGCCTGGCACTGTCTCCACCTGCGCCTGCCCAGGATGTCGGAGTCGGCGTAGACCACTTGTGGTATGGAGGGGTCGTGCCGCCCCATCAGCAGCATGTTTGGAGTGATGGGATCTGGATCTGCGATGTCTGACGAGGTGTAACCCAAGGGCTTGGAGTTGATGATGCCTTCCACCTCGATCAGCACTGTCCTCAACACCTCCTCAGTGACTGTCTGTGCATCGAGTGTAGTGTGTAGGGCAGCTTTGATGGAACGGATCTCCCGTTCCCAGGAACCACCGAAGTGCGGAGCATGTGGAGGATTGAACTTGAAGTCAATCTGTTGACTGGCTAAGTGGGACTGTAGCTCTGGGCTGAGGGCTTTGAACGTCTCCTGCAGTTCAGACTGACCCTCTCTGAAATTGGTGCCTTGGTCGGAGAGCAGCTCATGTGGCTTCCCTCGGCGTGCGATAAAGCGCCGCAGGGCCATCAAGAAAGCATCAGTGTCCATGCTGGTGAGGAGGTCTAGATGCACTGCATGGATTGTCAGGCACTTGAAAACGATGCCCCACTGTTTCTCAGTGCGTCGGCCGATCTTGATGAGGTACGGCCCGAAACAATCCATTCCAGTGGAATAGAAGGCTGGCTTGTGCAAGCGCAAACTTGATGGTGGCAAGTCAGCCATTCTGGGGATCACTGGTGCGCCTCGCCACTTCTGACACTCTGGACAGCTGTGCTGATGTTTCTTGACAGCCGCTCTCCCACGCACGATCCAGTACCGCCGGCGCAGCTCAGCAAACACTCGCTCTGGTCCTGGGTGCGCCAGGTGGCTGTCGAAGTCTCGGATGATGAGCTGGGTGATGGGGTGCTGAGGGTCAAGCAGGATGGGGTGCAGAGTCTCCTCCTCAACCGTGTCACACCTGCGCAGACGACCTCCGACCCGGATCAGCTGTGTCTCAGCGTCGTACTCCGGGGACAATGTGAGGATCCTGCTGTCAGTGGAGACTGGCTTCCCCGCTGAGAGCAGGGTGAGGTCTTCGGGGAAGGAGTCACTCTGTGCCTTCCTGAGGAGTGCCATCTCCGCTTGCCTGTAGTCCTCAGCTGTGATGGCGGATGTGGCCGCCCCGTGACGTGCTCTGACTGTGGCCTCCAGAAGCTCTGGATATTGACTGAAGTTCCCTGCATCAGGCAACGCAGGGTCAGAGGTCACGGTGATGTGGCCGCAGAACTGGGACTTCCGCAGCTCGGTGGCGTCAGCAGCAATAGTGGGTGAGGGGCCTGGACCGGTCGGCCATGCTGTCTCGTCCTGCCACAGGAAGGGAGGTCCGCGACTCCAGCGATGCTCCTGGACGAGCTGTGACAGAGTCAGCCCCCTGGCGATATCATCAGCTGGGTTGTCTGATGAGTGGACGTATCGCTGAACGCCGTCGACTGTCACTCTGACGGTCTTCTCCTCCAGCAACTTGACAGCTGCAGCATCCTGCTTGGACCGGGTGATGATCTTCTCATTTCGGTATGGCACCACATCCATCTGCCACAGCCTGGTGACGTTCTGCAGCAGCTCCACTGATGGTGATGGTGCACTGATGAACAGGCACGCTGAGGTGGAAGACCGATGCTTGACAGCCTTGGTGGGGCCTTGAAGTGTCCACCCAAGGCGTGTCTTCAGGGCAATGGGTCCACCTGGTGGGCCTATGTGCACAGGCTCGATGGGGATGAGGAGGTCTGGGTAGTCAGACCCAATGAGGAGCAGCGGACGGGCCTGAGTAAAGGAGTGAAGAGGCAGCCCTCTGAGGTGGCGGTAGGTCCTTTGGAGAGCCTCAACTGGGTGTGAATGAGGGGACAGTCCCAGTTCGGGTGATGTGAAGGCCCGCTGTATCTTGTACCGCTGCTGCGGTTGACTGAGGGATGACACAGAGAAGGACACTGACCTCCCCGGCACCGTTCTGATGTCATGACGGATGGTGCGGAGGGCCAGATTCTCACTCTGTCCTTTGAGGCCAAGCTGCTGCGCTGCTTGGGGGAGGAGCATGGTGCACTCTGACCCGTCATCGAGGATGGCGTAGGTCTCCATCTTCTTGCCCCCGTGATGAAGGAGCACCTTCACCATCTTCAGCAGCACACAACTACCTCTCCGTTCTGGGTCGAGGTAGTAGGTGGATGGCTGGCTGGGTGAAGACAGTGTCGCAGTCTCCGGCCTGCTTTGTGCATTCACCTCATGCAGTACCTCGAGGTGCAGGCGATTGCACTTCGGGCACCGTGCCTTGAGGTAGCACTGAGCTGCTTGATGGTCGCGTCCACACCTCCAGCACTTCTTCCCGGTCTTGATCCACTGGAGCCTCGGTTCCAGTGACATACTCTTGAACGCAGTGCACTGGTTGAAGTAGTGCTCCGTGCTGTTGCAGAAGGGGCAGTACTTCTTTGGAGGCTCCACCTTGGCGGGTGTGCATGGAGCTAACTTTGATGGCTGCTGAGCTGACTTGGTTGGGGGGTCTACCAGCAGGACAGTGGTGGAGCGTGTGGCTGCCGGCTGCTTGCCTCTGGTGCTCCGCTGCCGCTCTGCCTGGCTCACTGTTGCCTTTGGCGGGTCGTTGGTCTCGTCCAGCTGCACACCAACCTCGTGCTGTAACCATGCGGCGAAGTCCAGGAGTGTGGGGACAGGCACACGGTCTGGGTCGATGTACCGCCTGAAGGCAGTACGCAGCTCGTGAGGCAGCTTGGGCAGCAACCGAGACACATGCGAACCACACCGTAGCTCAAGCTGTTCCTGGGTCCCCATCTTATCCAGCATCCCCACCAAGGACTGCACCTTCAGGGCGAAGTTCCTGAAGCCTCTCTGGTCACCGCTCCTGACAGGGGGCTCAGCCAAGACCTGGTTGATCTGCCTGAGTGCCAGTTTGCGGGGCTGCCCAAAGAGCTTCGTGAGGGCTGCCATCGTATCACTGTAGGGATAGCTGCTGTGGCAGTAAGCATCCGCTACCAGGACAGCATCCTCTAGCTTCAGGTGGTCCAGCAGGATCTGATATTTGAAGCGCTCTGTCGCGTCGGGTGGTAGGACGTTGTCGAGCGCCAGCTGCATCCTGTTGAACTGCCGTGGGTCGTCCTCAGTGAACGCTGGGATTCTCATCTTGGGCCCGCGGTAGGTCAGCTCCTGAGGGGGAAGAGATGTCAGTCGCTGTGGGACAGGTGACAGCCTGTGATGATCTGGTGCCACTGCCCTCTGACCGGCCGACACTGGTGATGACGTCCGCTGTCTCTGAGCAGACGAAGGGCGCCGTGGGCTGAATGGCGCTGAGTACTGTGGGGTGGCAGGAGAGGGTGATGATGACGTGAAGGAGTGACCCCGTGGCAGATTCATGCTCCTCAGGTGCTCTGTCAGCTCTGCCATCAGTGGTGTTGGCAGGTGGGGAGCTCCTCCGTGTAGCGGTGTGGACGTCGCTGCCTCAGCTCCTGCGATGTGTGGCCGAGGTAGAGGTGACAACTGCTCTGCCACCGGGGCTCGGCGATGTCCACTGGTTGAGTCAGCAGGGCTGTATGTTCTGTCCTGCTGCAGTGGTGATGATAAGACTGCTGGGTGGGTTCCAGGCGTGACGGCTGGAACCTGGATGTCCCTCGCTGGAGTGCGTGGAGGTGATGCATAGTGCTGTTGCAACAGGTACTGCACATCCCGCTGCAGCTGCCGATTGTCCTTCTGCATCTGCTGATTATCCCGCTGCAGTTGCTGATTGTCCTCCCGTATCTGCTGAAGGGCGAGGAGGATAGCTGCTGACGTGTCCAGGGGAGTCTGCCCAGCAGGGGGAGTGTGTGATGGCTCCCGGGGCCTGCTGTCTCCCACGTGGGAAGAATCATCCTGGGTGTGTGCGCCGTCCTGTGGCAGCCGTCGCTGAGCCTGGGTCACCACGTAGTCATCCAGGTGCCTGGGGTGGTGGGGCTCACGGCGAGGACGGCCACTGCCATCATGAGTGGACATCCTGACTGTGGAGAATGCTGTATCCGGCTCGAAGGACCATATAAAAATGGGTGTACGGTGATGGACAGGGTAAAGGACTGTATAAGAGGGACACTGGATCAGGTATACAGCAAGCTACACAGGCTGTCCGGTTAGAACAGGAATTAATGGATGTCCACTCATGAGCAACAGTGTAAACCGTGGTTTTAATTCAAGGACACACAGAATGCACACACGGCACGAATGATGGACGTTGGATCCTGACACGTCCGCGATAGAAGGATAGAAAGCAAGAAAGAAATGAAACAAAGAGAGAAAGAGAGAAACGGATCCAAATATTCACTGATGAGAAGCAGGTGTTGCATGGAGTCCCCGTCTGTTGTGTGCCGTGTTTTCCTCGATGTTTGTGCGCATCTTATATAGTCCACGCAGCACAGTGTGATGGACAGTGGTGCCAGGGTGTCTGAAGTTGGCGTGTTGTAAGATGCTCAGTCCACGTGCACAGCGCGTGCACAACAACAGGGAGGAGGTCGGTTGCCCTGACAACTAACGAGTTGGGAGCCACTATGTCTGACAAGGGTGCCTGTTTACTACTTTAAAGGTCAAAATAATTAAGACCTGGCACCGCAATTCTGAACACTTGCACACGAAAGAAATGTCACAAACGGTACTCATTAGTTATGCTGACCCGCCATCAGAGTATCTCCGGTCACGGCGTGAGAACTGCTTTTGTGAATTAATATTCATGAAAAAAGTGCAAGCTGATTGGCTAGTGAAAGGGGGTGGGGGGGGTAGGGTGAGCGGTGCGTCATTATCATTTAAAGGAACAGGAGCTCAAATCAGCCATTTTGAACAGGGTGAGAAAGGAGCTCTGCTGTTTTATCCATGTGGTATTTTAACCAAAGCATGTCACCGACATTTCATTAAGACCTCAAGGAATTGTGTCAACTTGTGGAATAGGAGTGTAATACATCACCTTTAAGGTCTGTCTATGAACAGAATGACATGATCTCCATGAGCAGAAGCTCTTCGTACTGCAGTTCCTGAATAGACGAGTTCACAAACACAGCAACGCTCAAGGAGTTGTGGGAAAGGTCAAAGGTTAAGGCCTCATAAACGAGCGGAAGTAGAGCACGTCAACAATGGCGGAGGCTACAGGCTCACTGTGGGGACACTGTTGTGTTGTCGATTGCCACAATGGACGTCGACTGCTTGAACAGTGGATGCGAGAAGACTGTAGTGTACTTTTAAGTGAGTGTATACAGAAAAAATTATGTGAATCCAAGCACACAGTTTAACGCAAAAGTTTGTTTATATCCCGACCTTGTCAGCTGTCAGATTCATGTTCATGGACCCGCCTTGATTTTCACTCTCGCCAATAATCATTGTCTGTAGTGAGTATTATCATGAATGTGATCACTTCCCGTCGCTGGGCACACTTATTCAAAGACATCATTAGCCAACCCCTTGTATCTGTCATCGCTTATCCCATGATACAGTGGGCTGTCATCGCAGTGTTTCTCTAACAAAGTTTGATGCGAAATAGCTGTATGCCTTGCCCTCCTTGTACTCTCCCATTAATTGATGCTCCAGATCAACTTCATTGTTGACTTTCAGGTAAGTTGAAATGTCTGTAATCATCGTTGGCGGCCACTGGCTCATGCCGTTCGTCTCACCCACCCATCCATATTTCAGTTCAAGGGGATCTGGGAGCTCCTTTCCATCGATGCAAAGTAGCTTTCTGTAGCATTCTGATCTGTGAAAATTAGAATCTCATCTCATCTCATTATCTCTAGCTGCTTTATCCTGTTCTACAGGGTCGCAGGCAAGCTGGAGCCTATCCCAGCTGACTACGGGTGAAAGGCGGGGTACACCCTGGACAAGTCGCCAGGTCATCACAGGGCTGACACATAGACACAGACAACCATTCATACTCTCATTCACACCTACGGTCAACTTAGAGTCACCAGTTAACCTAACCTGCATGTCTTTGGACTGTGGGGGAAACCGGAGCACCCGGAGGAAACCCACGCAGACACGGGGAGTACATGCAAACTCCACACAGAAAGGCCCTCGCCGGCCACGGGGCTTGAACCCAGACCTTCTTGCTGTGAGGCGACAGCACTAACCACTACACCACCGTGCCGCCCCTAGACAAGAAAGTTCTAGTGCTAATTGAACAACTGACAGAATCACACTGAGTGTAATATTCTGTTGAAGTACCAACACTCAGCAAGAAGCCAAGGAAAACAAACCAACCATAAAAATGAGCTGACAAAATACAACTAAATAGAGAAAAATACAACCCTATCGCTAAGTCATCATGACCAGGCGAGACCGTACACAGCCTGGGTTGGTTTAGACCGAAACACAGTTACACAATGGGCAGGGAAGCAGAGGAGAGGTCCATCCTGAAGAGGTGAGTCTTCAGTCTGTGTTTGAAGGTGGTCAGGGAGTCGGGAGTTCTAACCTCAATGGGAAGGTCACTCCACCAACGGGGAGCCAGGACAGACAGCAGTCTTGAGTGGACTGGGCAGAAGTGGAGAGGAGGAGGAGGAGCCAGGCAACCAGTAGTAGTGGAGGGTAGGGATTTGACTGGCATGTAGGATCAGATCAGTCTCTGGAGGTATGCTGGATCTAACCCCTTGACTGTCTGGTATGCTAGCATGCTAGTCTTAAAAGGCGACACTGGAGCCTTTTCCATAAATGTTAAAAAGACATCTTCTTAAAGAAAACATTGTCATGTCAATGATGCTGAATAACAGGATGCCATTTGTTTGTTTGTTTTTTTAACTTGTTTGATAGTCTTAGATTTAGTCAAGTGTGCAACATACAGGTCTCAGAACATGAATCTTTTTTTGTTTGTTTTTGCTATTTGCACGGATATTTGAGACTCTCTCTCTCTCCAGCCATCTCAGTTATTCCTTGCTTCAGGGAGGTCTTCAATCCAGCATCCTGCATCTTCACAAAGTTGGCTGATGAAATTTTTGCAAGGACGTCCAGCCTTGGTGCAGCCCCTGGGAGGGGTTCCAAAGCAACACATCCCTCACTGTTTCTTCTTTGCTCCTCCAGCAGTGACCTGAGAAGTGCATCCTTCTCTCATGTATGACATGGGAGATATAGGGTAGATGGCCATACAGTTGTTGTTTAGTGAGGTGCTGCTTCCAGGAGACATTTAATACAGCACAAAGCATGCGAGTGTAGTTGCCATCCAACTTTTTCTCCAGCCTCTTGGTCAAAGTCCAGGTGGTACTGCCATAGAGTAGGACTGAGACTACTACAGCCTGAAAGAAGTTTCGCTTCATTTTATCTGGTAGTGATGATTTCCAGCTGGATGCTAATTTGTCAATGTGGCCCAAGCCTTCGCAATTCACACATTGACATCACTTTCGCATGATGCTATGTAGCTGCCAAGATAGACAAAGTTATCTACTTTGGAAAGTTCTTTGCCATTGGCAGAGGTGACTTTTCCAACTTGATTGTAGCACATGAACTCTGTTTCGTCTGTGTTGACATAGAGGCCAATGCCTCTAGCAGCTTGTCCCAGACTATGAAGGAGAGATTCTGCTTGGGAGAGAGTATCAGCAAAGAGAGCTACAGTGGATATAAAACATGTACACATTCTGTCAAAATGAAAGGGTTTTCTGATGTAAAAGTAAAAAAAAAAAAAACGAGACCACGATAAATAATTTCAAAACTTTTCCCACCTTTAATATGACCTATAACCTGTACAATTCAATTGAAAAACAAATTAGGGGAAAAAACATAAAAAATAATTAAAAAATGTACAATAAGCTGGTTGCATAAGTGTGCACAGCCTTAAACTAATACTTTGTTGAAGCACCTTTTGATTTAATTACAGCATTCAGTCTTTTTGGGTCAGAGTCTATCAGCCTGCCACATCTAGACTTGGCAATATTTGCCGACTCTTCCTTGCAAAAGCGCTCCAAATCTGTCAGATTGCGAGGGCGTCTCTTGTGCACAGCCCTCTTCAGGTCACCCCACAGATTTTCAACTGGATTTAGGTCTGGGCTCTGGCTGGGCCGTTCCAAAACTTTAATTTTCTTCTTGTGAAGCCATTCTTTTGTTGATTTTGATGTATGCTTGGGGTCATTGTCATGCTGAAAGGTGAAATTCCTCTTCATCTTCAGCTTTCTAGCAGACACCTGAAGGTTTTGGGCCAAAATTGACTGGTATTTAGAACTGTTCATAATTCCCTCCACTTTGACTAAAGCCCCTGTTCCAGCTGAAGAAAAAACAACCCCAAAACATGATGCTGCCACCACCATGCTTCACCGTGGGTATGGGGTTCTTTTGGTGATGCACAGTGTTGTTTTTGTGCCAAACACACCTTCTGGAATTGTGGCCAAAAAGTTCAACCTTGGTTTCATCAGACCATAACACATTTTCCTACATGCTTTTGGGAGAGTTGATGTATTTTTTTTTTTATTTAGCCGGGCCTGGATGTTTTTCTTTGACCTTACCTCATAGTCCAGACATATGGAGAATACGGGAGATTATCACATGTAGTACACAACCAGTACTTGCCAGAAATTCCTGCAGCTCCTTCAGTGTTGCTGTAGGCCTCTCGGCAGCCTCCCTGACCAGTTTTCGTCTTCATCAATTTTGGAGGGACGTCCAGTTCTCTGTAATGTCACTGTTGTCCCACATTTTCTCCACTTCTTGATGACTGTCTTCACTGTGCTCCATGGTATATCTAATGCCGTGGAAATGTTTTTGTCCCCTTCTCCTGACTGATACCTTTCAACACTGAGATCCCTCTGATGCCTTGTAAGCTCTCTGTGAACCCTGGCGTTTGCTGGAGGATGCAACTGGGTAAATGTCTGAACTTTATTTGGGGTTAATCAGAGTCATTTTAATTGATGGCAGGTGTGAACCCAAAAAGACCGAATGCTGTAATTAAATCAAAAGGTGCTTCAAAAAAGTATTAGTTTAAGGGTGTGCACACTTATGCAACCAGCTTATTGTACTTTTTTAATTTTTTTATATTTTTCCCCCTAACAGATTTCTTTGTTTTTCAATTGAATTGTACAGGTTATAGGTCACATTAAAGGTGGGAAAATTTATGAAATTATTTATCATGGTCTCGTTTTTTTACATCAGAAAAACCTACCATTTTAACGGGGTGTGTACACTTTTTATATCCACTGTAGGTTGTCAGCATAGTCTGCATCTGTGAGTGTTTTAGCTGGATATCTTCTGCTTCTAGATCTTTCTAAGGTTAGAACTTTTTTCCTTTATTTGGTCTACTGAGGTACGAAGCATGTAGTCCAGGCAGATGATAAAGAGGAAGGGGGCTTGCAACGCTCCAGCCACTATGTCAAAGAAGTCCAGATCACCATCTGGTGATCGTACCATAGCTTTTGTACCGGCATACAACATTAGAATAGCATTGACGGCCTCTTCTGGAATACCATATGCAAGTAAAATTCCCAGTCAATGGTCAGGGAGTCCCAGTTCAGTTAATGAACTACTGCAACACATCTATAGGTTTGGTGTCCATAGGTGTGCATTCTATCAGCTATTGAAAGATATTTCTATGACTCTCAGGGTTCTAACTAGATGAAAATATCAGCGTAGTGTCACCAGTCATAACGGCCCGGGGATTCAGGGACCGCCTTAGGCCTCTGAAAGCTCACAGGTTCTACATGCTCGGAGGTGCAGTCTAGTGCATTTCCTGGCACTTGCAGGCCTCCCTGAAAGTCACTCGTTTTTGGTAATATTAATGAGATTTTCTCATCTCATCTCATTATCTCTAGCCGCTTTATCCTGTTCTACAGGGTCGCAGGCAAGCTGGAGCCTATCCCAGCTGACTACGGGCGAAAGGCGGGGTACACCCTGGACAAGTCGCCAGGTCATCACAGGGCTGACACATAGATACAGACAACCATTCACACTCACATTCACACCTACGGTCAATTTAGAGTCACCAGTTAACCTAACCTGCATGTCTTTGGACTGTGGGGGAAAACGGAGCACCCGGAGGAAACCCACGCGGACACGGGGAGAACATGCAAACTCCGCACAGAAAGGCCCTCGCCGGCCACGGGGCTCGAACCCGGACCTTCTTGCTGTGAGGCGACAGCGCTAACCACTACACCACCGTGCCGCCCTTAATGAGATTTTTTTGCGTCAAAAGCCGCTGTGCTTGTTTTTGATTGAAGACTTATTATAATTAATATTCAACTATATTAGTGACATATTTATGGAATAAGAATAAAACAACCAGGCGATGTTCACCAAATGTCAGCTTTATTTTCTGCTTCAGCCATTCAATTACAATACATGACTCTCCAGATCTAATTCGGGGACCGGCACGTATTACGTGCATAGCGTATAAGCGCCTCTTAACACTAATGGCACTTTACTGCAAACACAGCATAAGGAAGGAGGTAAACTGGACTAGTATGATCAGTGATGATCTCTGCACTGTCACCTCTGCGTGGGGATAACAAGAGAAAATTAAACAAAAGACCACATTTTCAAGATTGACGAGTCGTTTTGTTAGTGTAGCGGCAACTTTTACAGGCATGTCATCAATATTGTGGGCGTGGCAGTAAGGAAACATTGCATATTGGCCCGATATGCTGAAAAGGCCAAGTTAGAACTCTGTTGTTAAAGGGGACTATAACACTTGAACAGCTCCGGGAATGAGGAACAGGGAGACAGGCTTGACAATTCATGATGCATTTTTATTTTTCCGTTCCCGTTTTCACTTTTCAGTGACTAGCGTCTTTTTATTTTTGCTCACACACACAAACACGGCGCTCTGTGACTCATCTCTTTCTTTCTCTCTCTCTCTCTCTCTCTCTCTCCCTCTCTCTCTGACTACTGGCTTCTCTCTGAAAGAACACAGAAAAACACACATGGGAAAATTGACAGTAAACAATCACAGGTGAAACACTTTTTGTGTTACCTGCTGGTTCTACCTGATTCCTCGCCACCCACAGCTGAACTTCAACCACGCCCCCTTCTACCACAAGGACATATTATGAAAAACTCATTTTTTCAGTACTTGTGCACATACATTTGGGTCATCCATCTGTAAAGCCTGTTAACCCACAAACTCTGAAATAAGACACCCGGTCAGTTTCTTTTATTCTGTCTATTTCAGAAAACGTGAGCTTTAATACGCTGTTCAGACTTGGCGTCCATTTCTATTCTTCGTGCGCAACTACGTGACAAAATAGTGTCACGTATGCATCCGCCACCATGTTGGATGATATACAAATCCAAAATGCCATCTCGTGCGAACAATAACCGTAATGCATCTCTGACTTTCTTGAAATATTATGATTCTCTGGAGTCCTCTCTCTCTCTGCCAAGTCAAGATTCAGAGAAATAGTTGAAATTTGATATGTTAAAGCCGTCCGGTTATACAGAGGGTTTAGCTTCATTACCACCAATTGAATACCCTGATATCAACGTGAACTCTCTCGTTCTACAAAAAAAAAAAAGTGCGTAAGTAAAATAAAGTTACTGGATTAATGGAATGGCATCGCTAATTTCTTACCTGGCAAAGTTGACCCACATTGTTTTCCTTGTGTATCCAAACTCGCTAAGGTTTCTCACGCTGCTTCTAATCTAATCTGGCTTTCTCGGCAGAGCTTTCATTTATCCCGTTGCTTCTTCTTCTTGACACTGCGAGATGAGTTTTCGTCTTGATATTATCGTGTCCTAATTTGAGTGTTGGTGCCCGATCTGGATTTGTTTTATCACGTACTGTAGGTTTGCCGGCGCTCCTGCAAGGTGAGACGCAGATAAAAGCGTGTTTGTGCTAAAGATCAAAAGTTCAGTTTAATTAGCAGAAAACATAGCTTTAATTAGCAACATAAAGTGGTCGCCGCACACACACACACGCGGGTGTAATTAGCTTTTTCCTCAGTTAAGTTGTTACGATGTACATTTTTGAACCACAGCGTACGCACGGCGTTCTCTGGACAGGTCTTCATCTGTATTGTCGCCGTTTTTAATTATTTGGGGAATTATTTCTGAAGAACCGTTTCTCTTTGTCACGGGTAGCGTTATTACTGCGATTATGACTACGTTCAGACTGCACCCTGAAACGACCCATATCCGATTTTTTTGCCCATATGCGACCTGTATCCGATTTGTTATTGACAATCTGAACGACACAGATCCGATTTTTTTCACACGCGACCCAGGCCGCTTGGATATGTGGTCCTAATTCCGATGCATATCCGTTATTTTCACATGCGACTGCAGTCTGACCGGACAGGTCGCATTCATGCGACCTACACGTCATCAACAAGAGACAAACGTCACTATTCTGCGTTGGCTAATCCCGCCTCTTTGGTGGAAAACAACAACAATGACATAATGCGCTACATGAACAGGCGCACACACAGTCTCTCTCGCACTCCCTCGCTCACTCCGTCATATGCGCGATGCAGACATTAATGTTTCGCGTGCACGCGCTTGCTCACTTGCTCTAGATTCCGGGAGATATTCTCCAATTTGCGGGCATCAGGGAGCCGCTATCAATATGCGGGAGACTCCCGGAACTTCCGGGAGACTTGGGATGTCTGCACTAGACAGTGTTTATGTAGAGATCATGCGCACTTCAATCAATCAATCAATCTTTCAACGGAGGTTGCTGCCACGGCCCCACTCACTCACACCCTCTCTCTCTCTCTCTCTCTCTCTCACACACACACCCTCTCTCTCTCTCACGCAGAGACACTCTCATTCACACACACACACAGCACATGATGTGCTTATTACGTGTCAATTTGCGCATGCGGGACACTTTTGGGTCGTTTTCCGTTCATATTGGAGATCGCATACAAGTCTCATATAATTGGTAATGTGAACGGCCTAACAAAAAAATCGGATTTCACAACAAATCGGATATGAGTCGTTTCAGGTTGCAGTCTGAACGTAGTGTATATCCCGCACACAAAGTAGGCACTTTCCTTCTTTAAAGGCAGTGAAATCAAAAGAAAATCACAACGCACTGCAGCAGCTCACAAGTGAAGCGCCGCTATCTTGGTTGTTGTTATCATCCAACATGGCGGATTTCCGGTTTGGAAAATAAGCACAATGTCACTTGCACACGAAAGAAATGTCACAAACGGTACTCATTAGTTATGCTGACCCGCCATCAGAGTATCTCCGGTCACGGCTTGAGAACTGCTTTTGTGAATTAATATTCATGAAAAAAGTGCAAGCTGATTGGCTAGTGAAAGGGGGTGGGGGGTAGGGTGAGCGGTGCGTCATTATCATTTAAAGGAACAGGAGCTCATATCAGCCATTTTGAACAGGGTGAGAAAGGAGCTCTGCTGTTTTATCCATGTGGTATTTTAACCAGGGCTTTGAACCAGAATTTTTTTCCTATTGGTTCGTTCCGAACAGAAACGGAATTTTAACGTTTCCGGTTTTGGGTTCCACCATTAAATTGACGTTCCCGAACTGGTTAGAACAAAAAAAATTTCGTTCCCGGAACGGTTAATTACGTTCCCTGCCAGCTGTTTAACAAATGGCTATAAAATTATGTCCCTGTCTCATCCAGCTTAAGCCAAATGTAGGCTAATTCTATTACAACCTTCATTAAATAAGACAAGAAATAATTCAAAACAATTATTTCAAATGTTGGCGATTTGGATTCTCAGTATGTCTTCCCATCTACACAAACAGAAAAAGTGCCAAAAATGAAAGAGAATCCGTTTAGTGTGTTACCAAAGGCTAGTCAGGCCCTATGCATTGATAGGCTAACAGAGGTTAACGTCATTTAATGTTCGCGAGCCTCTCATTAACGTGGACAAATATATTGATATCGTGTTTGAAATTGACGTTTTTGAATAACGATAGACTGCAATATTTACCTCTTATTTAAGATGTGGAGACGTGATAGTAGTCCACCCTCCCGCTCTCTACATTCTGTCAGCGAACGTCACACAGGAAGTGAACCCCAGCGGGTCATAGAAACTTGCGCAGGAGAAGAATGACTTTTTTATTTGTAGGCTACGGAAACTTTGAGGAACGAAATAAAAACCGGTATTAACCGGTTACCATTATTTTTAATAAGCGTTTCTGTTCCGGAACATAAAAAATAATAAAGTTTCTGGTTTCATTTCTGTTCCATGTGAAATAGAAAAAGTTCCCAGTTTTCGTTTTCGTTCCTTGAACCGGTTCAAAGCCCTGATTTTAACCAAACCATGTCACCGACATTTCATTAAGACCTCAAGGAACTGTGTCAACTTGTGGAATAGGAGTGTAATACATCACCTTTAAGGTCTGTCTATGAACAGAATGACATGATCTCCATGAGCAGAAGCTCTTCGTACTGCAGTTCCTGAATAAACGAGTTCACAAACACGGCAACGCGCAAGGAGTTGTGGGAAAGGTCAAAGGTTAAGGCCTCATAAACGAGCGGAAGTAGAGCATGTCAACAATGGCGGAGGCTACAGGCTCGCTGTGGGGACACTGTTGTGTTGTCGATTGCCACAATGGACGTCGACTGCTTGAACAGTGGATGCGAGAAGACTGTAGTGTACTTTTAAGTGAGTGTATACAGAAAAAATTATGTGAATCCAAGCACACAGTTTAACGCAAAAGTTCGTTTATATCCCGACCTTGTCAGCTGTCAGATTCATGTTCATGGACCCGCCTTGATTTTCACTCTCGCCAATAATCATTGTCTGTAGTGAGTATTATCATGAATGCGATCACTTCCCGTCGCTGGGCACCCTTATTCAAAGACATCATTAGCCAACCCCTTGTATCTGTCATCGCTTATCCCATGATACAGTGGGCTGTCATCGCTTATCCCATGACACAGTGTTTCTCTAACAAAGTTTGATGCGAAATAGCTGTATGCCTTGCCCTCCTTGTACTCTCCCATTAATTGATGCTCCAGATCAACTTCATTGTTGACTTTCAGGTAAGTTGAAATGTCTGTAATCATCGTTGGCGGCCACTGGCTCATGCCGTTCGTCTCACCCACCCATCCATATTTCAGTTCAAGGGGATCTGGGAGCTCCTTTCCATCGATGCAGAGTAGCTTTCTGTAGCATTCTGATCTGTGAAAATTAGAATCTCATCTCATTATCTCTAGCCGCTTTATCCTGTTCTACAGGGTTGCAGGCAAGCTGGAGCCTATCCCAGCTGACTACGGGCGAAAGGCGGGGTACACCCTGGACAAGTCGCCAGGTCATCACAGGGCTGACACATAGACACAGACAACCATTCACACTCACATTCACACCTACGCTCAATTTAGAGTCACCAGTTAACCTAACCTGCATGTCTTTGGACTGTGGGGGAAACCGGAGCACCCGGAGGAAACCCACGCGGACACGGGGAGAACATGCAAACTCCGCACAGAAAGGCCCTCGCCGGCCACGGGGCTCGAACCCGGACCTTCTTGCTGTGAGGCGACAGTGCTAACCACTACACCACCATGCCGCCCCTAGACTATGTATTAGAATAGAAAATTAGAATAACTATGTACTATAGTTATATATCTAGATCTACCAGTATAGTTCAGTTTTCATGTCGACTCCAATTAATACATTAGTAGAATCTATGACTAGTTTAGTAGGCCAAAACTCTTTTTTCAATTTTTGACTGTACAGTACCAGCCTGAAAAAACTTGCGACAGTCAAATGGAAAAAAAGCAAGCTGGTCATGTTGTACTGGACTAATCTATGACTGATGAGTATAGTAAGTGATACTAGTACTGATACAATAAAACAGACAACTGTAATCTGGTAGGCAGCACGACTTATATTATTTATGAGTCGTTGACCTGTCAAAAACTGCAGTGGGCGTGGCAGTATCACCGGGTGCATACCTCGATTTTTCTTCGTCTTCCTTGGACGGTACAGGCTGGATTTTCAAAATATCTGTGGCATATGCAAGCGCCCTTAACTCTTCTACCCCCATGGTAGTTGGCAATCCCCGTTCTCTCATATGCCTCTGCAATTCTGCCTTCTTCCATAAGGCGTATTTGCTAAGGTTTGGCTTGTTTGCCGCCATGTTTTCATCTCCGATGAGGCCTCGACCTTTGACCCCTGCGCATGCACGGTGATACGTGTGAACTGGTCTATACCAGTTGTGTTGTATTGTTATGCATACATATTTGTACTCGTTGCCTTTTAAGAGATGTAAACTTGAGCCACATGCATATCACACCCACATCTCTAACCCCTCCCTTGAACATTGTTTTGTATGTTTGATCATCTGTGTTTCTTCCCCATGGTTTTCAGAGCTCCCAGTGAAAAGGAGAAGCAGCTCAGGGACAGGTAAGACCACTCCTCCATCTGCTTCTATAATTCTCTAACCTTTGAGTACATTGTCTTCTTTCTCCTTGTTTTTATTTTTATTATCAGTAAATCTCAGAAACTTTCTCTGTTTGAGTCTTTTTTTTGGGGGGGGGGAACTGTGGTGACTTTCCACCACCTGGAGTTATTCAAGGTCATTTCTACCGCACAGTTTTATCAATGAAACCATCTTTTTTTGGGCTCTTGCAACATTTACACGTAGTAATACCATTCATGTTACGCAATATAAAGTAACTGGCACAGTCAATTCTTCAGAACTTCGTCCTAGTTCTCATGTTCTCCGACTCCTGAGTGCTTTTTCAAGGCCTGGGTTCTATCATGGTCATGTACAGTACATCTAACCTCCAAAAATGTTGTCGCACAGGTTTGTGGTTTCGTCCAATTGAAATTAAGATCCCGTGAATTTTAAAGGGAAATAATCCAGCACTGTTTCAGGATAATCTCTACTAGAGCTACTACACCTGTAGCATATGGTTCGTCATCACAGACATGTTCTCCTGTACCAGGAAAAGAACCGAAAGTCTGTTTACTCAAAACATCTGTCAGTGTTTCAAATGCACAATTATATCCTATACAGCGCTGTGCAAAAGTCTTAGGCGCATGTAAAGAAATGCTGTCGACCAAAAATGGCTTAAAAATAATGAAATGTTCCAACATTAAAAAAATACTATAGCCAGTATGCAGTAAGCCATAATAAATGAAATAAAGTCAGTATTTGGTCTGAGATGACCCTTTGCTTTAAAAAAAAAAATAGTCTCAGTCAGGCTTGTAGTACTCGAGTCTGACTCGTGCCCTGATTTTAAGGACTCATGAGTTGACTTGGACTTGAGCACTGATGACTCAGACTTGGACTTGGACTCGTGCATTAACTGCATTTGGACTCGTAAATATGGACATGGTGGTGGCATGGCGGTGGCACGGTGGTGTAGTGGTTAGCACTGTCGCCTCACAGCAAGAAGGTCCTGGGTTCAAGCCCAGTAGCCGATGGGGGGCCTTTCTGTGCGGAGTTTGCATGTTCTCCCCGTGTCCGCGTGGGTTTCCTCCAGGTGCTCCGGTTTCCCCCACAGTCCAAAGACATGCAGGTTAGGGTAATATGGGACGGCCTTGGGCTGAAGTGCCCTTGAGCAAGGTATCTAACCCCCAACTGCTTCCTGGGCGCTGTAGTATGGCTGCCCACTGCTCTGTGTGTGTGTGTTCACTGCTTCAGATGGGTTAAATGCAGAGGATGAATTTCACTGTGTGCTTGAATATGCATGTGACAAATAAAGGCTTCTTTATCTTAAATTGGAGACGAGGACTCGGATGGATTTTTTCTTTATTTTTTGTAACATGCCATAATCATTTGGCATAAGATATTTATATCTACATTAATTTTTATACTAATTTCATGCAAGAGAATGCACATTCACCTGTGCATACATCATGTTCAGGAACAAACTAACGTTAACGGCACTAAAATGCCTGGAGAGACGCCGCTAGGATTGTCCGCTTTGCTTATACAGACTTCTCGTGCAGTAGGAAAAAAAAGCACTGCTGTGTGTCCCATATGTAGAAGAACTATCAAGGAGACGACGGGGACAACCTCGAACCTCAATTGTCATTTGGTAAGACTCCACCCAGAGAAGGAAGTGACACGCTATGTTCATTGCTCTGTTGATAGCGGGCGGGGCTTGCTTGCTGAGCGATGAACTAGCTAGTGTTAACCCTCTCTCATGTTATATGCCCTGTTGATAGTGGGCGGGGCTTGTGTCTGACTCAACTGGGACTGGACTTGAAATTTTCTTTTCTGATTCAGACTCGAACACTGAAGACTCGAGACTGGACTCGGACTCCAGGTTTAGTGACTCGACTCCAGCACTGGTCTCAGGTCCAGTGAGCGCAGTTTTATACGGAAATGAGCTGTAGGTTTTATTGAGCATCTTACAGAACCAGCCACAGTTCTTCTCGACACTTTGACTGTCACGCTCGCTTCTTCATTTTGCAGCAAAAAAATTAGCCAGTAGCCTTCATTATGTTTTCTTTTTTTAATCTGAAAAGTCCTCTCTTATGGAAAATGCTGTTCAGATACAAACTTTTTTTTCTGTAACATTTAATTTTGTGCCGGAAAACAAGCGAACATTTGGAACTCTAAAATGTTTTTGTAATGTTTTGACTACTCGTTCAGTATCATGCTAGCTGAATGGAATATATCAGAATCAGAATCACTTTATTAATCCCCGGAGGGAAATTCAAATTTGCTACCAAGCTCCTGAATCAAAGAAGTAGTAAACATGTCTAAAAATAGAAGATAAAATCGTCTGAAAAAAGAATAAATGAAAATAAAATAAAAATAAATCGGATATACCACTCAACGCCAGCCAATATTACTGAAATAATAACAGAGGCAAAGTGGAGGTTATTATTCACCGATATTCACTGAGCCTGAGGCGGATAATTAATTAATTTAATTAATTAAACCCTTCTCCCCAAGTGGGGCATAGGTCGCTGACGAGAGAACGCCACTTCATCCTGTCCTGGGCCACCATTTCCAATTGTCCCCACAAATAACCCGCCTGTTGTGCTTCTTGGACAGTTGATCTCCTCCATGTTGTTCTAGGCCTGCCTCGCTTTCTTTTCTCTTGTGGGTTCCACTTCAGGGCTTGGCGTGTGATGTTAGTTACTGGCTTTCTCAAGGTATGACCAAGCCAACCCCATTTTCTCTTTTTGATCTGAAGGGCAACTGGATCTTGCCCGGCTTGCCTCCACAGCTCTTTATTTGTGACTTTGTGGAACCACTTGATACGTAAGATCCTTCTCAAGCATCTGTTGAGGAAAGTCTGTAGCCTTTTTGTGGATGCTTTTGTAGTGCGCCAGGTCTCGCAAGCATACAGGAGGACCGATTTCACGTTTGTGTTGAAGATCTTCAGCTTTGTCTTTATTGATGCAGTCTGCGAGTTCCACAGTGGGTTTAATGCTTTGAACGCCGCTGTGGCTTTTCCAATCCTTGTGCAAATATCTTTATCAGTACCACCCTCTTTGTTCACTACACTGCCCAAGTAGGTGAAGTGTTCCACATCTTCCAAGTCCTCCCCGTTTAGCTTGATAGTGTCACCGCTTATGTTGTTCATTCTCGGCACCTTTGTTTTTCCTTTATTGAGGTGAAGTCCCAATTTTCCAGCTTCATTTGACATTTCTGTTATCTTTTCCTCAAGGTCGTTGTGGCGGTGTGACAAAAAAGCAACATCATCCGCGAAATCAATATCTTCTAGCTGTTTGAACAGCGACCACTGTATGCCTCTGTTGTGTCCCTCTGTTGTCCTTGTCATGATCCAATCCATGGCGACGAGGAAAAGAAACGGCGATAACAAACACCCCTGTCTAACGCCTGTGACGATGTTGAAAGGCTCTGTGAGGGTCCCATTGTGTATCACCTGGCATGTAGAAGGCTCATAAACTGCTTGGACCATGCTGATGATTTTCTCTGGAATGCCATGGTGTTCCAACAGTTTCCACAGTGTTGTTCTATCAACACTGTCAAATGCCTTCTCCATGTCAATGAAGCCAACGTACAGGGGTGAATTCCACTCAAGCGGCTGCTCTATGATGATACGTAATGTCGCTATGTGATCTGTGCACGAGCGGTCCTGCCTAAAGCCTGCCTGCTCATCCCTCAAGCGTCTGTCAACCTCAGTCTTCATTCTCATCAACAGAATCCTGTTAAACACTTTCCCTGGTATGGATAGGAGAGTGATCCCCCGCCAATTCATACAGTCTCTTAAACTCCCTTTCTTTGGCAGCTTGGTAATGTAGCCATGTTTCCAGTCCCTTGGGATCTCTCCTATCTCCCAAATTTTCAGGAACAGTTGATGTAAAATATCAACTGTTATCTCGCTGCCCACCTTCAAAGCTTCCGGTGGAATCCCATCTGGCCCTGGCGCCTTGTGGTTCTTGAGATGTGCCACTGCCTTCCTGATCTCATCTCTTGACGGCGGGTCCGTGCTGATGTCAAGCGGAACCTCTGCTGGTGGAATCTCTGGTGATTCTACTGGAGCCGGATGGTCAGTAGTTCCTCGAAGTACTCCTTCCACCTCCTTAACTGATCCTGTGGGTTACTAAGTACCCGTCCTTCCTTGCCCTTTACTGGCTGGCCCGATGTGCGCCTGGCCCCCGTCAGTCTCCGTGTGATGTTAGACAGCTCCTTCATGTTCTTCTGGCCTGCTGCTACCTCTGCTTCTTCTGCCAGTCTCTCCATGAAATTTCTCTTGTCCCTCTTGGCACTTCTCCTCACTTCTTTGTGCGCCTCATGATATTCTCTCTGGGCTGCAGCTTTTGCCGCTCTCGTCCTAATGTTATTTACCTTCGCCTTCAAGTCTTTTCTTTGTTTGATTTTTATCAACGTTTCCACCGAAATCCACTCTTTGTGCTGTCTCGTTCTTTTACCTAGTGTCTCTTCACAAGTCTCTTTCCATGCAGTTTTCGACTGTTCCCAGGCCTGCTCTACTGAGGTGTCTTCTTGGATAAGGTTGTCTAATGCTGTGAATCGATTCCTCAGCTTAACGCAAAACACATCTCTGGTACGAGCATCCTGCAACAGCTCCGTGTTGTACCTATAACCAGTCTTTTCTGCCTTCGTCTTGAAATTCTTCAGCTTCAACTTGAATCTGCCCAGCACTAAGTGGTGGTCAGACCCAACATCAGCTCCTCTTTTCACCCTCACATCCATCAATGATCGTCTGAAAGTGCTGCTTATACACACATGGTCTATCTGATTTTCTGTGCGGTGATCTGGGGAAACCCATGTAGTTTTGTGAATCTTCTTATGTGGAAATAAACTACCACCTATGACCAATCTATTAAAGCCACAGAAGTCACTGAACAATTCTCCATTCTCATTCATTTCTCCATGCCCCTCCTTTCCCATGCACATCTCTCTCCCATCGTTGTCATTCCCAATTTTGGCATTCAGGTCACCCATCAGGACAAGAATGTCTTTCTTCTTTTGATTCACAATCTCTTGTAACTGTTGATAGAACTCCTCTTTCTCTTCTTCAACTGCATCATTGGTAGGGGCATAACATTGCACAATGAAAATTTTGCGTGGTTTTGCAAAGAATCTTGCTGTACTGATTCTTGATGAGACCGCATTCCACTCCATCAATGATCTTGCTGAAGCTGGGTTCAACATCATCCCTACACCTTCAGAGTGAGGTGCATTGTCCTCCGGATGTCCTGAATACATGAGCAACTCTCCAGTGGAAAGTCGAAGCTGCCCTGCCTGCGTCCACCTGGTTTCACACAGGCCCAACACTGCAATGTTGTAATGTCTCATTTCAGCTGCCACCTGGGCCATCTTGCCAGCTTCATACATAGTCCTGATGTTCCATGTGCCTATCTGCGACGTTGTCCTGGGCGAAAGAAGGGTCGTCCGCGAACCAGCTTCCTGATGGCTTTCACTAGCACGCTTCATATTCAATCCTGCCGGATTGCCTACTTCTCCCAGAACCTGGTTTCCATAAGTATTCCCTCTTAGCGTTTCTGTAACTTTTTTGTTTTTTATGTATGGGGTGGTTAGCCCTATGACAACCCTTTTAACCTCCTGGAGAGGTGGATCGCGCTTCGTCTGGCCTCTACCCTTTGACCTGTCTGGCATGGGTGGCCCTACCAGGAGCACAAGGCTCCCGCCAGCATAGCTCTCCGGGTCAAGGAGACACGCAAGCCCCTCAACCACAACAAGGTAGCGATCCGCTAAGGGGGAGGCGGATAATTGTTTTAGTATAAATACACAGGTGATTATATTTTTAAAAATTAATCGTATTTTTTTTAAATCATGTATTCCAATCTTCAAAAGTGACATGCAAATGTAATAAAGGTGCAACGCAGCCTTGTGTCACTTACCTACGCTGACTCACATAAAATCCTTTGTTTTGAAATCGATAAATAAATCACAATCCCACCTTACCTTCGAATAGTTTTAGACCAAACTGCGTAGTATCTTTAGTGCTTTTAGGAACAGCATTTTCTTTCATCATTTGTAATTCTTCCTCACTTACGGTGACGAAGCGATTGGCCGCCATTTTGCAGAGTCATTCGAGTTGATTATCGAGAAATAGTCTGAATCTCTGGACCAATCAGAATGCACGATTTCCTATGATCATCTTCGTATTTATACGAAAGGAAAGTAATCATCAGGATAGTAATGTTCGACGGCGGCACGGTGGTGTAGTGGTTAGCGCTGTCGCCTCACAGCAAGAAGGTCTGGGTTCGAGCCCCATGGCCGGCGAGGGCCTTTCTGTGTGGAGTTTGCATGTTCTCCCCATGTCCGCGTGGGTTTCCTCCGGGTGCTCCGGTTTCCCCCACAGTCCAAAGACATGCAGGTTAGGTTAACTGGTGACTCTAAATTGAGCGTAGGTGTGAATGTGAGTGTGAATGGTTGTCTGTGTCTATGTGTCAGCCCTGTGATGACCTGGCGACTTGTCCAGGGTGTACCCCGCCTTTCACCCGTAGTCAGCTGGGATAGGCTCCAGCTTGCCTGTGACCCTGTAGAAGGATAAAGCAGCTAGAGATAATGAGATGAGATGAGATGAGTCTGAATCTCTGGACCAATCAGAATGCACGATTTCCTATGATCATCTTCGTATTTATACGAAAGGAAAGCAATCATCAGGATAGTAATGTTCGACGGTGGCACGGTGGTGTAGTGGTTAGCGCTGTCGCCTCACAGCAAGAAGGTCCGGGTTCGAGCCCCGTGGCCGGCAAGGGCCTTTCTGTGTGGAGTTTGCATGTTCTCCCCGTGTCCGCGTGGGTTTCCTCCGGGTGCTCCAGTTTCCCCCACAGTCCAAAGACATGCAGGTTAGGTTAACTGGTGACTCTAAATTGACCGTAGGTGTGAATGTGAGTGTGAATGGTTGTCTGTGTCTATGTGTCAGCCCTGTGATGACCTGGCGACTTGTCCAGGGTGTACCCCGCCTTTCACCCGTAGTCAGCTGGGATAGGCTCCAGCTTGCCTGCGACCCTGTAGAAGGATAAAGCGGCTACAGATAATGAGATGAGAGATGAGATGAGCAATGTTCAACACCACCATGGTGTGGATTACAGTAGTTTCCTATAACTGCAGGTCCTGTCTTGTTTTATTCCTTACTTGGATCCTAGCGTCCGTTATAAGTACCTCTGGGTGAAGAATTCATGTAAGCTTGAACGAAAAATTCACCAAAACGTTTACTGATGTCGCAACGACTCCCTTTAGCGTTCTGTTGTGAGTGTGCTTGGAGTTTACACGTTTTCTATTCTCTTTTTCATGCCTCACATCCTCTCTGTGGTAAACACACATGCACTACAGATGAGTTGGGTAAAGATTAGCTTGGACGCTGCTGGAGTATTTCTTTAAGTCTGCTTCGTATATTTAAAAGACTTCCACGCCAAACGGCTGATGTGCTTGGGTTTTGTTTTACTTTATTTTTTACGTCCTTTTAAATGCCTTTGCAATGATACACCACTCAAATCTTACATCATGGTTTTTATGAGCTAAAGGGACTCAGATTTTGACTTGGGCTTGAATGAATGAACTGAATGAAGCTTGATGTGTAAATAGGGTGTGGACGTAATGCTTTTATTTCACTACACCACAACACAAATGGTTCCATGATTGTCGTTCGAGTTGGCCTTTGTAACTCTTTAAATTAAACTTTATTTTACATGACGATGTTATTTCTTACATGAGTAACAGGGTGGGCGGCACGGGAGCCCCGTGGCCGGCGAGGGCCTTTCTGTGCGGAGTTTGCATGTTCTCCCCGTGTCCGCGTGGGTTTCCTCCGGGTGCTCCGGTTTCCCCCACAGTCCAAAGACATGCAGGTTAGGTTAACTGGTGGCTCTAAATTGACCGTAGGTGTGAATGGTTGTCTGTGTCTATGTGTCAGCCCTGTGATGACCTGGCGACTTGTCCAGGGTGTACCCCGCCTTTCGCCCGTAGTCAGCTGGGATAGGCTCCAGCTTGCCTGCGACCCTGTAGAAGGATAAAGCGGCTAGAGATAATGAGATGAGATGAGTAACAGGGTTGAAGTTCTTAGCCTTGAACTTGCAAGTACACAAAATGCATTTAATTAACTAGCATCCATGCTAATATCAGGACGACATCAAGGACATTCTAATCTCATCTCATCTCATTATCTGTAGCGGCTTTATCCTGTTCTACAGGGTTGCAGGCAAGCTGGAGCCTATCCCAGCTGACTACGGGCGAAAGGCGGGGTACACCCTGGACAAGTCGCCAGGTCATCACAGGGCTGACACATAGACACAGACAACCATTCACACTCACATTCACACCTACGCTCAATTTAGAGTCACCAGTTAACCTAACCTGCATGTCTTTGGACTGTGGGGGAAACCGGAGCACCCGGAGGAAACCCACGCGGACACGGGGAGAACATGCAAACTCCGCACAGAAAGGCCCTCGCCGGCCACGGGGCTCGAACCCGGACCTTCTAGCCATGAGGCGACAGCGCTAACCACTACACCACCGTGCCGCCCCGGACATTCTAATGATTCACTTAATTTTTTTATTAATAATTTACTGTCGATCTACACTGATCAGCAATAACATTATTACCAGTGATAGGTAAGGTGAATAACATTGTTTGTTCTATCCACATTTACAGAATATGAACAATCGTGCGCGCTGACTGGCTACTGTACTACTAGGCTATCAGCTCATATACCATGAGTAGAGAAAAACAAAATGGCGGCGCGTGCTGCTGAACCAACCGAGGACGAAATAAAAACTCGACTCGAAAAACAAAAAAAAACAAAAATACTATATATGGAATAAAAGTATTTGATGGTAAGAACGTTGTTGTGTTTTTTTATTTTTCAAGAATTATTATCGCATTTTCACAAATTGCTCCGGTCATTTTGCCAGTTTGTTTACATTCTAAGTGGAAATGATTTTGTTAGACCTATTGTATAAAGTTTTTATTTATAGAATTTGCAAAAAATAAAAATTAAAATGCTGTTTGTCAAAATCCAGTGAATGTGGGTAGAATAAAACAGTTATTCCACTCAATCTTGTCGTACATGGATTATAGCCGGTTCGGTGCTTCGCGCCTTGTCAGCTGTCAGCTCATGTATGACTCGATCTCATGGAATAACTGTTAATTATCTCATTACAGAGGCATCTGTCAAGGGGTGGGATATATTAGGCAGCAAGAGAACAGCCAGTTCTTGTAGTTGATGTGTTGGAAGCAGGAAAAAATGGGCAAGCGTAAGGATCTGAGTGACTTTGACAAGGGCCAAATTGTGATGGTGAGATGGCTGGGTCTGAACATCTCCAAAAGGGCACATCTTGTGGGGTGTTCCTGGTATGGAGTGGTTAGTACCGAACAAAAGTGGTCCAAAGAAGGACAAAAGAAAAGTGTCAGCATTAACTTTTTCAGCAGTTTGTGCTACAGTAGCTCTTCTGTTCGTCTGGATTGGACCATATGAGCTTGCTTTCGTGCCCTATGTGAATCAGTGAACCTTCGACACCCATGACCCTGTCGCCGGTTCATCAGTTGTCCTTCCTTGGACCACTTTTGGACCTTAAATGTAACATCAGCAGGATACAAATGGCACCCCAACAACCTAGTACAGTCGATGGACATACTTCGAGATCCTCCAAACATTCACACATAAGATTTTATTTTGGACTTGTGAAATCTGGATGAGGATTTTGATTCGAGAGGAAGTGACTGTGTGTCTTTGTGCTTGTCTTTTGGATAAGAATCTTTCCCAATAAACATACCCTCATAACAGAACGACGGCTATAACTCTGTCGCTGTACATGGTACTGTACCTGCCATGGTTTTTTTTGTTTGTTTGTTTGTTTTTTGTTTTTTTGAGAAAGTGCCAACATTGTATCTGATCTGTTTAGATCAATCTTTTTTCAGCTTCTCTTTCCACACAGTTCTGTTTTCAGTTTCACTCCTGAAAGTGAGTGAGTGAGTGAGTGAGTGAGTGAGTGAGTGAGTGAGTGAGTGAGTGAGTGAGTGAGTGAGACTGAGTGTGTGTGTTTGTGACTGAGTGAATGTGTGAGTGAGTGTGTTTGTGACTGAGTGAATGTGTGAGTGAGTGTGTTTGTGAGTGAGTGTGTTTGTGAGTGTGACTGAGTGAATGTGTGAGTGTG
Organism: Neoarius graeffei; assembly: GCF_027579695.1. NCBI lineage: Eukaryota > Metazoa > Chordata > Actinopteri > Siluriformes > Ariidae > Neoarius > Neoarius graeffei. The sequence continues at coordinate 60,145,580 of NC_083588.1, forward strand.
AGTGAGTGTGTTTGTGAGTGAGTGTGTTTGTGAGTGTGACTGAGTGAATGTGTGAGTGTGAGTGAGTGTGTTTGTGAGTGAGTGTGTTTGTGAGTGTGACTGAGTGAATGTGTGAGTGTGAGTGAGTGTGTTTGTGTGTTTGTGAGTGACTGAGTGAATGTGTGAGTGAGTGTTTGTGAGTGAGTGTGTTTGTGAATGAGTGTGTTTGTGAGTGTGACTGAGTGAATGTGTGAGTGAGTGTGTTTGTGAGTGTGTGTTTGTGAGTGTGACTGAGTGAATGTGTGAGTGAGTGTGTTTGTGTGTGTTTGTGAGTGTGACTGAGTGAATGTGTGAGTGAGTGTGTTTGTGAGTGTGTGTTTGTGAGTGTGACTGAGTGAATGTGTGAGTGAGTGTGTTTGTGTGTGTTTGTGAGTGTGACTGAGTGAATGTGTGAGTGTGAGTGAGTGTGTTTGTGAGTGTGACTGAGTGAATGTGTGAGTGTGTTTGTGAGTGTGACTGAGTGAATGTGTGAGTGTGTTTGTGAGTGTGACTGAGTGAATGTGTGAGTGTGTTTGTGAGTGTGACTGAGTGAATGTGTGAGTGAGTGTGTTTGTGAGTGTGTTTGTGAGTGTGACTGAGTGAATGTGTGAGTGTGAGTGAGTGTTTGTGAGTGAGTGTGACTGAGTGAATGTGTGTGAGTGAGTGTGTTTGTGAGTGTGACTGAGTGAATGTGTGAGTTTGTTTGTGAGTGTGACTGAGTGAATGTGTGAGTGAGTGTGTTTGTGAGTGTGACTGAGTGAATGTGTGAGTGAGTGTGTTTGTGAGTGTGACTGAGTGAATGTGTGAGTGAGTGTGTTTGTGAGTGTGACTGAGTGAATGTGTGTGAGTGAGTGTGTTTGTGAGTGAGTGAGTGAGTGAGTGAGTGAGTGAGTGAGTGAGTGAGTGTGTTTGTGAGTGTGACTGAGTGAATGTGTGAGTGAATGTGTGAGTGAGTGTTTGTGAGTGTGACTGAGTGAATGTGTGAGTGAGTGTGTTTGTGAGTGTGACTGAGTGAATGTGTGTGAGTGAGTGTGTTTGTGAGTGAGTGAGTGTGTTTGTGAGTGTGACTGAGTGAATGTGTGAGTGAATGTGTGAGTGTGACTGAGTGAATGTGTGAGTGAGTGTTTGTGAGTGTGACTGAGTGAATGTGTGTGAGTGAGTGTGTTTGTGAGTGTGACTGAGTGAATGTGTGAGTGAGTGTGTTTGTGAGTGTGACTGAGTGAATGTGTGAGTGTGAGTGAGTGTGTTTGTGACTGAGTGAATGTGTGAGTGTGAGTGAGTGTGTTTGAGTGTGACTGAGTGAATGTGTGAGTGAGTGTGTTTGTGTGACTGAGTGAATGTGTGAGTGTGAGTGAGTGTGTTTGTGAGTGTGACTGAGTGAATGTGTGAGTGTGAGTGAGTGTGTTTGTGAGTGTGACTGAGTGAATGTGTGTGTGAGTGAGTGTGTTTGTGACTGAGTGAATGTGTGAGTGAGTGTGTTTGAGTGTGACTGAGTGAATGTGTGAGTGTGAGTGAGTGTGTTTGTGTGTGACTGAGTGAATGTGTGAGTGTGAGTGAGTGTGTTTGTGAGTGTGACTGAGTGAATGTGTGAGTGTGAGTGAGTGTGTTTGTGAGTGTGACTGAGTGAATGTGTGAGTGTGAGTGAGTGTGTTTGTGACTGAGTGAATGTGTGAGTGAGTGTGTTTGAGTGTGACTGAGTGAATGTGTGAGTGTGAGTGAGTGTGTTTGTGTGTGACTGAGTGAATGTGTGAGTGTGAGTGAGTGTGTTTGTGAGTGTGACTGAGTGAATGTGAGTGTGAGTGAGTGTTTGTGAGTGAGTGTGACTGAGTGAATGTGTGTGTGAGTGAGTGTGTTTGTGAGTGTGACTGAGTGAATGTGTGAGTTTGTTTGTGAGTGTGACTGAGTGAATGTGTGTGTGAGTGAGTGTGTTTGTGAGTGTGACTGAGTGAATGTGTGAGTTTGTTTGTGAGTGTGACTGAGTGAATGTGTGAGTGTGAGTGAGTGTTTGTGAGTGAGTGTGACTGAGTGAATGTGTGTGTGAGTGAGTGTGTTTGTGAGTGTGACTGAGTGAATGTGTGAGTTTGTTTGTGAGTGTGACTGAGTGAATGTGTGAGTGAGTGTGTTTGTGACTGAGTGAATGTGTGAGTGAGTGTGTTTGTGAGTGTGACTGAGTGAATGTGTGAGTGAGTGAGTGAGTGTGTTTGTGAGTGTGTTTGTGAGTGTGACTGAGTGAATGTGAGTGTGTTTGTAAGTGAGTGTGTTTGTGAGTGTGACTGAGTGAATGTGTGAGTGTGTTTGTGAGTGTGACTGAGTGAATGTGTGAGTGTGAGTGTGTTTGTGAGTGTGACTGAGTGAATGTGTGAGTGTGAGTGTGTTTGTGAGTGTGACTGAGTGAATGTGTGAGTGTGTTTGTGAGTGTGACTGAGTGAATGTGTGAGTGTGAGTGTGTTTGTGCATGTGACTGAGTGAATGTGTGTGTGTTTGTGAGTGTGACTGAGTGAATGTGTGAGTGAGTGTGTTTGTGAGTGTGTTTGTGAGTGTGACTGAGTGAATGTGTGTGTGTGTTTGTGCGTGTGACTGAGTGAATGTGTGAGTGTGACTGAGTGAATGTGTGAGTGTGAGTGAGTGAATGTGTGAGTGAGTGTGTTTGTGCGTGTGACTGAGTGAATGTGTGAGTGTGAGTGAATGTGTGTGAGTGAGTGTGTTTGTGAGTGTCTGAGTGTGTGTGTGTGTGTGTGTGTGTGTGTGTGTGTGTGTGTGTGTGTGTGTGTGTGTGTGTGTGTGAGAATGTGTGAGTGAATGTGAGTAATTTGTCTGTGAAGATTCTCAATCATCCAGGTCATAGTAAACTGTGGGTGGTAGAAATGGGCAACTGGACTTGCTTGAAGATTCTTGAAAACGTTTCATCTCTCGTCCGAAAGGCTTCCTCAGTTCTGTCTGACTAATAGGGAGAATCAGATATTTATCCTCTCATGGATCAGAATCAGAATTCTGATGATGAGCTGGTCATCAGAATTCTGATTCTGATTCTGATCCAGGAGAGGATAAATATCTGATTCTCCCTATTAGTCAGACAGAACTGAGGAAGCCTTTCGGACGAGAGATGAAACGTTTTCAAGAATCTTCAAGCAAGTCCAGTTGCCCATTTCTACCACCCACAGAGTGTGAGTAATTGTGAGTGTGTGTGTGTGTGTGTGTGTGTGTGTGTGTGTGTGTGTGTGTGTGTGTGTGAGTGTGAGTGAGTGAATGTGTGTGTGTGTGAGTGAGTGAATGTGTGTGAATATGAGTGTGTGTGAGTGTGTGTGAGTGAATGTGAGTGTGTGAGTGTGAGTGAGTGAGTTCCACAGATATTCATTTTATTCCTCATGAGGAGTTTAAGTGAAATCTATCCAAGAGCCGAAGCAACAAATTAAAGGTCCATTGTGCATGGAGTGAAATGAAGTGCTCTGATTTGAACGATGGCATGTTCTGTCTCTCCTCAGAGCGTTTTATGGATTTCAGAGCCATAAAGTTCGATATGAACCGGGTGTGTCGTTAATTACTGAAGTCAAAGCTGATATGGAACAGTGAGATAAAAAGCTGTAAAGTTGAGTGACAAATATTGCCTCAGTGTACACTCAGTAGCCACTATATTAGGTACACCCATAGACAGAGAGCACGAGGTGCCGTTTGAGCCATACGGTATATCAAGAGAGTTTGCACGTGCACTATTTTTACCTCATTGGATAAATGACAGCTTTTTATGTGCATGTGTGAGGTAAAAGTAGGATACGCGTGAATTTTTTTTTATCTCATCTCATTATCTCTAGCTGCTTTATCCTGTTCTACAGTGTCGCAGGCAAGCTGGAGCCTATCCCAGCTGACTACGGGTGAAAGGCGGGGTACACCCTGGACAAGTCGCCAGGTCATCACAGGGCTGACACATAGACACAGACAACCATTCACACTCACATTCACACCTACGCTCAATTTAGAGTCACCAGTTAACCTAACCTGCATGTCTTTGGACTGTGGAGGAAACCGGAGCACCCGGAGGAAACCCACGTGGACACGGGGAGAACATGCAAACTCCACACAGAAAGGCCCTCACCGGCCACGGGGCTCGAACCCGGACCTTCTTGCTGTGAGGCGACAGCGCTAACCACTACACCACCGTGCCACCCCGAACTTTTTTATATGTGAGAAAATGGAAATTAATTGATGTTTAAAATTTATATCTGGAATTTATACAGTCATCGGCCACTTTATTAGGAACAGCCATCCACCTGCAGTTCTGTTTTACGCGGTTATCTCAGCAAATCAGCCAGTTCCATGACAATTGATGCACAATGCAACAAATCATGCAGCTATAAATCAAGAGCGTCAGTTAATGTTCACACATCAGAACGGGAAAAATTGTGATCTCAAAGTGTGACTTTCTTTCACTGTGGTATGGGTGTCGGTTTGAGCCAGATGGACTGGTTTGAGTATTTCAGAAACGGCTGATCTCCTGGGCTTTTCACACACAACAGTCTCTAGAGTTTACACAGAATGGTGCGAAAAACAAAAAACAGACATTGACTGAGCGACAGTTCTGTGGGTGGAACTTGTTCATGAGAGGTCAGAGGAAAATAGACAGGTTGGTTCGAGATTTTTTGCCAGGAAGGATATAGTAACTTATAGCAACTCTTTACAACCGTGGTGAGCAGAAAAGCATCTCAGCATGCAACAGAAGAGCACATTGGGTTCCACTCCTGCAGCCAAGAACAGGGATCTTAGAATCAAGAACAAGTTCCTGTTAAAGTGGCCCGTGAGTGTGTATGAAGGGTGTAATGAGTGCAATGCACGTATTTATTTTTGCAGCTCTTTAGTGCTCCAAATGATCGTATCTGAATTCACATTTAAACTCTGAGTGGGTGTGTCCTAAACTGATAAGGGATTTTATTGTTGTTTATTACTTCATGAAATCAAGTTGATCTTTATTGTCGTGTTAAACGTACATAGCTGAGGATTCATCTCACAGTACAAAATACTACGAGTAAAAGCAAAATACTCATGACTTAACATTATGATTTAACTTTACACTAAAGACCTTGACATCATATTAAACACTGCAACTCGGGATGAGATTAAAGTGGCAGTGCAACATTTTGGTTGTGAACAAAGTACAGTACAACCAAAGTGTGGGTAATGTCATAAACAGTGGTTCTTGTTTGAATGGTTACAGTGATGTACGACATAGAAGAGTCGATTTAAAGTGTCCGTGCAGTGGGAAACGGTGTGAGAGGGTTAATTAAATATGAACACAACACAACCTGGAAATGCAGTTCCTCAACCTCAGCTACATCAGTCAAATTCAGAAATGATCTCAGCTTTTGTTCGAATATGCTCGCAATATCTCATTTCATCTCATTATCTCTAGCCGCTTTATCCTGTTCTACAGGGTCGCAGGCGAGCTGGAGCCTATCCCAGCTGACTACGGGTGAAAGGCGGGGTACACCCTGGACAAGTCGCCAGGTCATCACAGGGCTGACATATAGACACAGACAACCATTCACACTCACATTCACACCTACGGTCAATTTAGAGTCACCAGTTAACCTAACCTGCATGTCTTTGGACTGTGGGGGAAACCGGAGCACCCGGAGGAAACCCACGCAGACACGTTTATCGGATCAGGTCCAGGCCTGGAAAAATGGCTCCAGAAGCAATCTCAGCGATATGGATAAACCCAGGCTGGGGCTATAGGGATCGTTATCGGTCTGGTGTGAGCACTGACCACATAAACTGCAGGGGACGGAGTTATTTATAGTTATCGTTATAGTTATCGGTATTGTGGGACCGGACCCTTAAGGATGCTTTTGTTGCATCAAGCTTGAAATTGTCTGGTTTGAACAGATCATTTGGTTTATTTGCTTATTTTTGTTTTGTTCATTTCTCGAATGTTTCATAGAAATATCTAGACCCACACTGAGCTCAATAATCTTATATTATTTTTTTCGCGGTCCGGTTTCCATCAAATCCTGCGCTCTGATTGGCTGGTGAGCGGGTCCGTATTCTATGTTACGGACCCCGGTTACGGACCCCGGTTACGGACCTCTGGCGACTCGCTCATTCACAACAACAACAAACATCGTAGCAATTTTTGTCAACATTTATTTTCTCATTTCTCAGGAGAATAGCATTAATTTTACAGCATGGATAGCGATAACGACAGTGTTCACAACGAAAGCGAGTTTTACTACCCTGAGGAAGAAGAAATAAAAGAAAACATTTCAGGAGAAAGCTAAAAACCTGTAACTGTTGCTAACGCCGAGCAAAAACATGGCTGAATCCTGAATGACTCCTATTTGTATAAATAGGGGACTACATAGGCGACAAAATGCAGTTTTTTTCCTGCCATGGAAGTGCACTTGTATACCGAGGAGGAAGCAATTTGCATTACAGCCGTGAATGAGGATTCAAAATGGCGGCTCGGCTCGGTTTTCCCTTTCGGGCGTTCTCGTTTTCTGTTAGAATTTGGTAAAGAAAAAAATAAATATATTATTTACCAGCTTAAGGTCGGTCTGTACCTCTGGGCCTCGCTCAGTACTTTCAAGACCTCGGTCACGGTATTTCACGATACGGACCTCCCAGCTGGTAAATGACATATATATTTTTTTTCACGCTCTGATTGGCTGGTGAGCGGGTCCGTACCCTATGGTACAGGCCCCAGTTACGGACCCTGGTTACAGACCTCTGGCGACTTGCTCATTCACAACAACAACAAACGGTAGCAATTTTTGTCAACATTTATTTTCGCATTTCTCAGGAGAATAGCATTAATTTTACAGCATGGATAGCGATAACGACAGTGTTCACAGCGAAAGCAAGTTTTACTACCCTGAGGAAGAAGAAATAAAAGAAAACATTTCAGGAGAAAGCTAAAAACCTGTAACTGTTGCTAACGCCGAGCAAAAACATGGCTGAATCCTGAATGACTCCTATTTTGTATAAATAGGGGACTACATAGGCAGCAAAATGCAGTTTTTTTCCTGCCATGGAAGTGCACTTGTATACCGAGGAGGAAGCCATTTGCATTACAGCCGTGAATGAGGATTCAAAATGGTGGCTCGGCTCGGTTTTCCCTTTTGGGCGTTCTCGTTTTCTGTTAGAATTTAGTAAAGAAAAAATAAATATATTATTTACCAGCTTAAGGTCAGTCCGTATGGTGAAATACCGTGACCTCGGCCTTGAATACTGACCTCGGCCCAGAGAGCCTCGCTCAGTACTTTCAAAATCTCAGTCACGGTATTTCACAATACGGACCTCCCAGCTGGTAAATGACATGTATGTATTTATTATCTAATAATCACATAACGGGAAATATTAAAAACAGCTTCCTTACCTGAAGATATTTTATTTTCATGAATTACATTCATAAATATGAGTGTAAGTTAAGAAGTCATTTTGTTTGTATCCGACTCGTGCGCTTGCGTGTGTGTAAATTTACGCATCAGGGAACTAACTTCCACTTGTATCATTTGCATAGATTACTGCACTTTTATATACAATTAATTAGCCTGACAGGTTTAAATTGCTTTTTTTTTTTTTAAACAACATATACCTTTATGTCCTTATCCAGAGTGACTTTAGAGTTCAGGTCAAAGATGAAAAATACCACTGAGAACATTTTGCAAAAACCAGTTAAGACAAATAAGAGTACTCATTCAATTATGACAAAAGAAATGGCACCCTGTGAACAGAGGACGGGCCGGTCTGCCTGCACCGAGCCGAAGCGTAATCCATCCGTAAACAAACGCCTCAGCTGATGGAACATTTAGTGTTTTGGAAGATTTAGCATTTAGAATATTGACATTTTCTTGTGGGGCGGCACGGTGGTGTAGTGGTTAGCGCTGTCGCCTCACAGCAAAAAGGTCCGGGTTCGAGCCCCGTGGCCGGCGAGGGCCTTTCTGTGCGGAGTTTGCGTGTTCTCCCCGTGTCCGCGTGGGTTTCCTCCGGGTGCTCCGGTTTCCCCCACAGTCCAAAGACATGCAGGTTAGGTTAACTGGTGACTCTAAATTGAGCGTAGGTGTGAATGTGAGTGTGAATGGTTGTCTGTGTCTATGTGTCAGCCCTGTGATGACCTGGCGACTTGTCCAGGGTGTACCCCGCCTTTCGCCCGTAGTCAGCTGGGATAGGCTCCAGCTTGCCTGTGACCCTGTAGAAGGATAAAGCGGCTAGAGATAATGAGATGAGACATTTTCTTTTGCTTGCTGTTACACTGTGACATATTTTTATTGGTATAGCAGCGAGTCAAAATAACCTCCACTTCCACTCCTGCCTTTCTGCCTTTACTCTCATTGTTCACTTGAATGGTTATGCAGTTTTGTGGGCGTCACCGCATGCAAATGAGCTGTGCCGAGAAAGGCTGATCAACGTACTCTACGCACACGACGAAAATCAGCATTTCTGAAACTTTTTGTTTGTAAATTGCTTTCGGTTTACACAAGCATTTACGTTAAACTTTACTAAAAGATTAATACGTTAGCCTTTTTGTTTATTTATTATAAACCATGTCAGGCAAGAGAACTGGAGTGTAAAGCTGGTAAAACTATATACAATATAATTATACAAAAAAAATCTGATATAATACAGTTCTGTTCCATACTTGGCCAGTTACTGTAGTTTCTGTGTCCTCTTGTCTCTGCAGCCGTCCCTTTGCAGATTGCGTCCTCTCAGGCTCAGGTGGAGGTGCGGCCGGGTGAGACGGCTCGTTTGAGCTGTACCTTCAAAGGCAACTCGCCCATTGTTTCCTGTTGGATTTATAATAAAAAAGAGGTACTGAAACCTTCAAACGCACACACACACACACACATTTTTCGCACTCTCTCCATTCATTCTGCTTGTGATGGCTGCTCTCTCGCTCTCACGTTCACGTCCAAGTTCAAGAGAATTGCTGTGGAAAAATACCATATTGGTGAAACATTATCAAAAACAATAAAGAAATTAAAAAAATAAAATTTAAAGCTAATAAAATTCATCAAATAAATTAATAAAAAATTAATTAAATAAGTAATTACAATTAATTAACATTTATTGTGTAATTAATTCATTATAAAAAATTAAAAATAAATTAATTTTAAAAATAAAAAACTGAAAATACATTACTCAGCAAATTGTTTATGACAAAAGTATCTCCCTTTTCGTTCTTCTTTCTGTTCTAAAAAAAATGATAACAATTAAATAAATTTTTTAAATAATTAACCAGTGAATCAACCAGTGAATTTTGGTTGATTTTGAGGTTCTAATCCCATAACTGGTGTATAATGCAGCCACATTAGTCAGACATTCTGAAATTAAATTATTTTCTTCATTGTGAATTTTGTGAAGTCTGGAAAGATAATAAATAAATAAATAAATAAAAACATTCAGTGGCATGCTGTTATAGGAAACTAATCAGTGACATGGTGCACTACTGGTGTAGCCCTGAGGTTATGTTCCAGCATGTCCTGGTGTGTTTTATTCCTTTTATAAAAAAGCAATTTGCCAAATCTAATGATTGCTTATTTATTTGTTCACTTTATCAGGTTATAGATAGATAGATAGATAGATAGATAGATAGATAGATAGATAGATAGATAGATAGATAGATAGATAGATAGATAGATAGATAGATAGATTGATTGATTCTTTAATGACCACACTGCAAGCAGGTGGAATTTGTTTTCAGTACGGCATGGTACAGGTTCCAACATATAACATAAGGACTAGGGACACAACCTAAGACAACATGAATATCATACATACAAATAGACACAGACAATTCCAACATCAAACAATTTTCAGTCCATGATCAATGTTTATCTGCAAGAGTTCAAAAGTTGTATGGCAGCAGGGATAAAACTATTTTTAAAGCGTGTTGTTTTGGTTAGTTACATTCAATGTTGTGGAACGTCCGTGAAAGAATCAAGAATTGAGCAGCGCAGTGGTTTAAATATCGTTAATGAATTACTTTGAGATTTGCAACTTGTAATTAAATCTAAATAAAAATCTAAGGACTAAAATACACGCATTTTGTCATGGAAGTAGTAAAGGTACTTTTCTTTATTTTAGCTTGAGTCACTTCGTAACAATCTACAGTTACTAAAGCTTCTCTGAATATTACATTACTCTTGATCCCTTTGGGATTCGAGCTCAACATTACCTTAAAAAGATTCCAATTTGACTCCTGTTTCTGACTAAAAACCAGAACGTCAAGGGCGTAGTCGCTCATCTGGCCTGCCATTAAACCAACCGTGATGACCACAACATCAAACAGAACTGAAATGTGACAATATGAAAGAGGACCAACCTCCACGGCAAACTGTTTACAACAGGAAAATCAACAAAGGACTAAATTTTGTTCCCCGAACGAAGATCGACCCAAAACATCAATCGGAACTGAATTCGCATCAAAAATGAGAGGAGATACAATTCTAGTCAGAAGAAAATTTGTTAAGTTGACCTAATTACTAATTTGTTCGCAAAACATTGACAATACAATGACCAAGTTTTGTGCGGATTGATGAGTTCTTTCAAACAAAACAATCAGAACTGAAATCCGTGGAGAACTGACGGAGGAGATATGAGTTTAGTGAAAATAAACAAAGTTGTAAACAAATTGTTTACAACAGGAAAATCAAATGACCAAGTTTTGTTCCTCAAGGGAAGGTCGACCCAAAACATCGACCAGAACTGAAATCAGATGAGAAATCAGAGAGGAGATACCGTTCTAGTGGAAAATTTGTTAATTTGGCCAAATTCAGAGAGGAGATACCGTTCTAGTGGAAAATTTGTTAATTTGGCCAAATTAGTAAAACTAATTTGGCCAAATTAACAAATTTTCCACTAGAATGGTATCTCCTCTCTGATTTCTCATCTGATTTCAGTTCTGGTCGATGTTTTGGGTCGACCTTCCTTTGAGGAACAAAACTTGGTCATTTGATTTTCCTGTCGTAACCAATTTGTTTACAACTTTGTTTATTTTCGCTTAAATCATATCTCCTCCGTCAGTTCTCCACGGATTTCAGTTCTGATTGTTTTGTTTGAAAGAACTCATCAATCCACACAAAACTTGGTTGTTGTTTTGTTAGTTTTTTTGCTAATGAGTTACTAACAAAACAACAACCAAGTTTTGTGTGGCTTGATGAGTTCTTTCAAACAAAACAATCAGAACGGAAATCCATGGAGAACTGACGGAGGCAAGGCAAGGCAAGTTTATTTATATAGCACATTTCATACACAATGGCAGTTCAATGTGCTTTACAGAAGCAAAAACAAAAACAGTAAACAATAGAGAAATAAAATTACATAAAAGAATTTTATTTTTAATCTAAAACAATTAATTAAAAGAATTAAAAGAAAATAATAAGAATTAAACAACGGTAGAAATAAAATAATAAAATGCCAAAAAGAAAAAAGGAGAAAAAGAAAAAGAAACCAGCGGAATAAAATAGAATAAAATTAAAGTAAATTTAAAACATGCAGAGAAAGTAAAGATTATAAAAAATGTAAAAATATTAATTATTTAACAGAAAGCATCTGAAAACAGCTTGGAGGACGGAGGAGATGTGATTTAACTGAATTGTGAACGACAGACGCCACGCCACGGAAACAGCTCATCGGCTTTATGGACAGATGAGCTAACAACAAAACAATATGAATTTTTATCTGTCTGTAGGTTCTTGAGGGCTCCAGGTTCAGGATCGAGGGCAGCAGTGAGACCAGCAGTCTGGTCATTTCAGAGACTCGACCCGAGGACTCTGGACGCTACACGCTAGTTGTGCGTGACCGTAAAGGCTCCGCCCAGCACACACTCACATTGTCTGTCATTGGTAAGCTCCACCCACGATGCATTTCAGATCTCTCCTCTGTAAATTGTTCATCTTGCACTGTATGGGTTTTATACTGCCAAGTCCTACAGGACTGTGTAAAAGTCTTAGCGCCCTATTTTTTTTTCATACAAACTTTGTTATAGATTTCTACTTTTTTACTTCTCTATTATTGAGTCAAAACATGACAAAAACATTTTAGAGTTCCAAATGTTCATTTTCCAGCACAAATTTAAAGCTAGACTGCCTTTCAGATTTTTCAAGTGTAGGTCATAAAAAGAATTTTCCCTGACACGCAATTATTCTTGTTTAGTGGACTGAAAGCGACTGAATTCGAATCACAGACTTCCAATTTTCTTAGTTTTTTTAAACAGAACAATTCATCACTTTAGCACCATGTGGCCCTAAATTATCTGCTATTTTTTCCTGCTTCACCATGACCCAATACAAGATGCATCACGTGGTGGGCTTTCCCCATTCGCGCAAAGCAGTGTGGGATACAAATTTGAAACAGGAGAGAAAAATGGAGGCCGTGAGTGTGCGAATGAAACGTGAAAGACCGACTACAGTGACGGAAAGAAAGCAAGAAGAAAAGATGTTATGTTCTATATGAAGGAAAGGAAACGCAGGACCAAACTAATAAATATCGACACTCAGCGAGCACCTCGGTGTGATCAGCTGTTCGTTTAGCGACAGAATGATGGAACTGTCAGTGCACACTCAAAGGGAAACCTGCGCATGCGCACACGCACACACGGACTTCCTCTGTCTGCTTGACTGCACGAAGCGAGTGATTTCATGCACATTATTTGCTTTAATCCCCTTAAATTAAATAACTTCCCAGCCACAGAATGGCCTGATATTTTGAGAGATATTACAGAAATAAACTAGTGCTGTCAAAAATGTCGCGTTATTAACGCGTTAACTTGACTCAATTTTAATGGCGATAATTTTTTTTATCGCGAGATTAACGCTCTGTGGTATGATGTAGGTTTTTCATAAGCTTTTGAAACTGCCAGGAACTTGGAACAGAGACTTTGCTTAGAAAACCGATAGCAGCTAGACTGTAATGCCGCGCCCCGCACAGCCAGAGTCCTCTGCCCCCCAAAGAACCAGCGCGGGCAGGGCGCGCTAGTAGAGATGGGATTTATGGCTCTTTGATGGGATCCGCATCTTTGTGATCCGTTCTTTGAAAAGAGCCGTTCAAAAGACTGGCTCATTTGGCTCTTTTTAAATATTTATTCAGTTTTAAGAAGACAGCGTCTAAAGAAGCCAGATCCCTCTGAACTGTAAACTCAATGCTATCCCAGAAATCCTTCCTGTAATATGCAAATTTGGCCGCCTCTGATTGGACAGCGCGACGCATCAACAGGCAGAAAGTGTAAAAGTACAAAATGTGTTAAGTGAGCTGAAACAGTAAAAATCAGATTCAATGCAATATTTATCAACGAACAACTTAAACTTAATATAATAGTGTACTTTATATTATAATCAAGCATGTCAAGCCTACCGTCACTGTATAACCTGTCTCTCTTTAGTTGTAGACTAACTCAAACAGTAGATCATTTCACTCATGGTTCTCTTGCTAGCCCCGCGCCGGTGCTCGGCTTAGGTTTCACTTTGCAGTGGCTGTGTCAAGACGTGTTATGCTTTGCAATAAAAAAAAAACATTGGCACAAAGCAAGCCCATTCACTTTTTTATGCTGATAAGAGAATTACAATGTTTTTTTATGTGACAAAAATGTGCGATTAAATTGCGATTAATCGCGAGTTAACTATGACTGTCGCGACATTAATCGCGATTAAATATTTTAATCGCTTGACAGCACTAAAATAAACATATATCACAATGACCACATTTCAGACGGAACTAAATTTCATCAATTTTATGAAATCGAAAAACCGTCTAGCTTTAAATGTTACAGAAGAAAGGTTTGTATCTGAGCAGCATATTCCATAAGAGAGCACTTTTCAGATTAAAAAAAGAAAACATAATGAAGGCTACTGGAAAAAAATTTTTGCTGCAAAATGAAGAAGCGAGTGTGACAGTCAAAGTGTCCAGAAGAACTGCGGCTGGTTCTGTAAGATGCTCAGTAAAACCTACAGATCATTTCCACATAAAACTGGACTCACTGGACCTGAGACGACTATCACACTTTGTTATATTCATTTATTATGGCTTAGTCATTACTGTTTATAGTATTTTTTTAATGTTTAAACATTTAATTTCATTATTTTTTAAGCCATTTTTGGTCAATAGCATTTCTTTACATGTCCCCAAGTCTTTTACACAGCACTATGTGTGTGTTGAGTAAGAATTGTGAAGTGTACACTTTTTGTATACCGTACTTCTTTTTTAAAGGGACAGTTTGGCCAAAAATGACAAATCCACAGTCTTCCATCTTCTCTTCGACATGTGTCTTTGGCGTCTTTAGTTTGTTTCTTGAGTTTTTCACTAAAGCCGTGATGCAAGTGTAGCATTGATGTATAGGAAGTTTATAGCTACGTAATACTTTAGCATCAGACAAACTGCAGGTGTGTGCAGTTATAGGAAAATAATCAACGATAAGAATTTTGTGATGCGGCCTGACCCAAAGTGGAGTTACTGTTAGCAGGTACTGTATTTATGAAAGAATGATGCGTTTGTACAGTAATTACATTTAAGATGGAGTGGACACGAAACAAGATAATTCATGTTATTCTATCCACATTCACTGGATATGAGCAATCGCGTGCTCTGATTGGTTACTCTACTACTAGGAGATCAGCTCATAGACCATGAGAAGAGAAAAACAAAATGGCGGAGCATGTCACTGAACCAACTGAGGATGAAATAAAAACTCTACTTGAAAACAAAACCCCAAAAATACAAAAAAAAAAAAAACATATGGAATGAAAGCATTTGGTAGGAACAACATATATCTTTTTTATTTTTCAAGAATTATTATTATTATTATAGCATTTTTCACAAATTGCTCCTGCAGACACGCAGCTTGTGAACAGGCAAGGCAGGCAACTGCTTGGGGCCCCCCGAGAGTCAGGGCCCGAGAGTTTATTTATTTTGTTTTTTATTGTTTTTATTGTTCTTTACCATTGTATTTTCACATTTGGAATTTAAAAAACTTTGGTTTCATACATTTTTCGTTGGTGTCAGATTATTTATAACATATTGGTGATGGGTGGCACGGTGGTGTAGTGGTTAGCGCTGTCGCCTCACAGCAAGAAGGTCCAGGTTCGAGCCCCGTGGCCGGTGAGGGCCTTTCTGTGCGGAGTTTGCATGTTCTCCCCGTGTCCGCGTGGGTTTCCTCCGGGTGCTCCGGTTTCCCCCACAGTCCAAAGACATGCAGGTTAGGTTAACTGGTGACTCTAAATTGACCGTAGGTGTGAATGTGAGTGTGAATGGTTGTCTGTGTCTATGTGTCAGCCCTGTGATGACCTGGCGACTTGTCCAGGGTGTACCCCGCCTTTCGCCCGTAGTCAGCTGGGATAGGCTCCAGCTTGCCTGCGACCCTGTAGGACAGGATAAAGTGGCTACAGATAATGAGATGAGATGAGATGAATTTGCAAAGAAAATAAGAATAAAAATGCTGTTTCTCAAAACCCAGTGAATGTGGATAGAATAAAATAGTTATCCCACTCAATCTCACCATACATGACTTATAGCTGAGTCAGTGCTACGTGCCTCGTCGGCTATCGGCTCATGTACGACTCTATTTTGTGGAATAACTGTTAATTATGAACTGTAACAGCGATAGTCATTTCGTCACAAGCATCCACTTTGTAATTCTAGTCTAAAACTAAAGGAAATAAAGATTTATTAGCCTTCGTAATTTGTGTATGTGTGTGTGTGTTGTAGAACGGCCGCAGCCTCCTGCCTCATCCCCGGTGGTGTGTGTGCTCTCCTCACACTCTCTCGGCCTCACCTGGTCAGGGCCGTGCTACGACGGCGGTTCAGCCATCACCAGTTACGTGGTAGAGGTTCAGCAAGTCAGTTCGACCAGGCCAGGTTGCTGGACCGAGCTCTCAGCCGGCTGTAAAAGCACTTCCCTCAGGGTGAGCTCTGGACTCCAGCCAAAGGCAGAATATCGCTTTCGGGTTCGAGCCTGTAACGCCGTGGGACTCAGCGACCCAAGTCCAGAGTCTCAGGTGATCAGGATGGACAGCAGCGCAGGTGAGAATAATCACCCCAATGAAACCATAATTTTGTAAATGTGACCCTTCTGATCAGTGAAAAGACAATGGGGTGTGCAGTTATAGGAAATGAATCAACGATAGGATTGTGTGATCCAAAGTGGAGTTACTGTCACCACCGCAAAGTTGATCATTTTCCAATTACAGTACAGAACTTATGACAGAATGATGTGTTTACACAGTAGTTACATTTAAACTGGAATATATACGAAAGAAGATAACAGTGATCAACAGTCATTTCCTCACAAACTTCTCATTTTTTGCTGTTTTTAAAGTGAATACGAATTTTAAAAAATCACAGCATGTCATTGTTACGTACATTGTTATGCAAAATGTAAACTCCTCTGTCCTGAAGACTTTGTCAGAAAACTCACAGCTTTACTTCCGATTTTTCAAAAACTGAGCAAAATTCTCAATTACAGTTTGTGTTTTATACACCGATCAGCCATAAAATTAAAAACACTCTCAGGGAAGCCATGGTCTAATGGTTAGAGAAGCAGCTTTGGGACCAAAAGGTTCCCAGTTTAATCAGAGCATTTTTTAAGGATTTTCCACTAGGAGACCAACTGGTCTGGGCAATACAATCACAGGCCCCAGAGTCCATGCGGCTGCACCGCTGCGGCATATTCTGTGATGCAAATTGCCGCATTATGAATCCTCGTTTCAGCCAGCATAATATCAACATAGTTAATGCAGTGCCAAGTTTTCCTTGTTAAATGTATACTTACATGGTACTTGGTTAATTAATTGCAACTGATTGAACCAAATGATAAGACATAACTTGGTTTAAAATTTGGTCTCCCAGTGAAGCTGGTTTGGCATTGACTAGGAGACCAAATCTGGCCACTGGGAGACCATTTGGCCTCCCAGTAACTATGTTAAAAAATGCTCTGAGTTTAATTCCCTGGATCAGCAGGAATGGCTGAATTGCCCTTGAGCAAGGCATCTAACCCCTAACTTCTCCACAGGCTGCTCTGGGTATGTTGTACATCGCTCTGGATAAGAGCGTCTGCTAAATGCCTGCAATGTAATGTGAATTCTATCGATTGTCTCATTACAGTGGCACCTGTCAAGGGGTGGGATATATTAGTCAGCAAGAGAACAGTCAGTTCTTGAAGTTGATGTGTTGGAAGCAGGAAAAATGGGTAAACGTAAGGATCTGAGTCACTTTGACAAATTGTGATGGTGAGATGGTCTGAGCATCTCCAAAATGGCACAATCTTGTGGGGTGTTCCTGGTATGCAGTGGTTAGCACTGAACAAAAGTGGTCCGAGGATCTAGAGGACAACCTGTGAACCGGCGACCGGGTCATGGGTGTCAAAGGCTCATTGATGGATTGGCATGGGGCATGAAAGCTAGTCCATATGGTCCAGTCCTACAGAAGAACCACTGTAGCACAAACTGCTGAAAAAGTTAATACTGACACCTAGATTAGGGATAAAATTAGCTTATGTTTTAAGTCGTTCAAATTCTGTAAAGCTGCTTTGCGAGAATGTTTATTATTAAAAGCGTTATACAAATAAACTTGACTTGACCTTTCTGTTCTAGTCAACATTAACTTTTTCAGCAGTTTGTGCTATAGTAGCGCTTCTGTTCTTCTGGATTGGACCATATTGAGGTTTTTCACCTGACGTCACAGGGTCACGTGACGCCCCGGTGTCCGCCATTTTGAAGGTCAAGCTAGCTAATGTCAACAACAGTAGCTAGTATGTTACTGTAGCAATGTTTACGTTCAGTCATTTGGATGACTGTTAAAACCTTTCAGTCTCAACTTTTTCCTTTACTGTATTTACTAGTTTACTGAGCTAGCGCGCTCGGGCAGGCTGGGAGCTAGCGCGCTCGGGCAGGCCGGGAACTAGCGCGCTCGGGCAGGCCGGGAACTAGCGCGCTCGGGCAGGCTGGGAACTAGCACGCGCCGGAGCGCGCTAGCTCCCAGCTTGCCCGAGCGCGCTAGCTCAGTAAACTAGTAAATACAGTAAAGGAAAAACTTGAGACTGAAAGGTTTTAACAGTCATCCAAATGACTGAACGTAAACATTGCTACAATAACATACTAGCTATGTTGTTGACATTAGCTAGTGCTAACAGCTAGCTGCTAGTACACTGCTACAACACAGACACCAACCCTAATAATACAGTTCTTGGTCATTGCCTGGTAACAGCAAATTTATAACGGGCCATGTCTCAACAGACTAAGAAGTTATTTCAATGACATTTAATAACATTTTGTTTATCCTGAGGACCGAAAGTAAATGAAAATGTGAACAAACCTTAGCTGTAATAAGATGGCGACCACCGGCTCCAGGGACGACCCACTGATGTAGGCATGTTACCCAGCCTGACACAAAATATTTGTAGGCATCCAAACTCTTATATGCTTTCAGATCAATACCTGTGTATGGCGATGGGTTTTTAACGGCATAGGTATACAGATCATGTGGGATACAGATATACAGGTATACAGATCTAGCGGGAGTCGCCATTGTTGTGACCGCCAAAATGGCGCCATCTACTTGTCGACATGGCAACGGTCACGTGGGTCGAAAACCTCTATAGGCTAGCTTTCATGCCCCATGCCAATCCATCAATGAGCCTTCGACACCCATGACCCTGTCGCCGGTTCACCAGTTGTCCTTTAGATCCTTGGACCACTTTTATTCACTGCATACCGGGAACACCCCGCAAGATGTGCCATTTTGGAGATGCTCAGACCCAGTCATCAAGCCATCACAATTTGTCAAACTTGCTCAGATCCTTACGCTTGCGCATTTTTCCTGCTTCCAACACATCAACTTCGAGAACTGACTGTTCTCTCACTGCCTAATATATCTCACCCCTTGACGGGTGCCACTGTAATGAGATAATCAGTGTTATTCACTTCTTCACCTGTCTGTCAGTGTTTTTAATTTTATGGCTAATCGGTGTATATACAGTATTAATATGCAGTATTATACACATCTGGGATTGAGATGCTGACCTCTTCTGCTCCTCGGACCTGCCTGATCCATCCTGATGCCCTACGTCTGGTTGGAGTCTCATCACATCACTCCTGTAGAGGACGGCCCCATATGGACAGTTGAAAGTCACACTTGGAAGATGCTCTGGACTCTTACAGTAATGCTTTTATGGCTGAGGACTACAGCTGACTTGCTAACTTTAGGACTGCAGTTGTCATGAACAGTTTTGCACTCAAGTTTCCGTCAATGAAGAGTTTATAACATCAACGAAACTGACTTCATGTTAAAACTGTTAATGTTATAGTCATGTTGTCTGTTGTTGTCCAGGTGAGGATGGGTTCCCTTTTGAGTCTGGTTCCTCTCGAGGTTTCTTCCTCGTGTCATCTGGGGGAGTTTTTCCTTGCCACCATTGCCACGGGCTTGCTCATTGGGGATAGATTAGGGATAAAGTCATTAGGGTCATTCAGATTCTGTAAAGCTGCTTTGGGACAATGTCTATTGTTAAAAGCGCTTTACAAACAAACTTGACTTGACTATTGTCCAAACGTCTTTTCTTTTTTTTTGTACAAACTTTATTATAGATGTTTATTTTGTCATTTCTACATGATAGATTCAATACAAAAACATCCAGAAAAGTAGTTTTCCAGCACAAAATGTTCAACGTTACAGAAAAAAAAAGAACGTTTGCATGTGCGAATAAACAAAGCAGCATATTATGTAAGAGACACCATCCATCCATTATCTGCAGCCACTTATCCTGTTCTACAGGGTTGCAGGCAAGCTGGAGCCTATCCCAGCTGACTACGGGCGAAAGGCGGGGTACACCCTGGACAAGTCGCCAGGTCATCACAGGGCTGACACATAGACACAGACAACCATTCACACTCACATTCACACCTACGGTCAATTTAGAGTCACCAGTTAACCTAACCTGCATGTCTTTGGACTGTGGAGGAAACCGGAGCACCCGGAGGAAACCCATGCAGACACGGGGAGAACATGCAAACTCCTCGTCGGCTGCTGGGCTCGAACCCGGACCTTCTTGCTGTGAGGCGACAGCACTAACCACTACACCACCGTGCCGCCCCGTAAGAGACACTTTTCAGACAAAATCATAATGAAGCAACTTGGAAAACAACTTCAGAAGCCAAATGTTTCACAAGATTCAGTGAGAATTAATATCTCATTGGACTGGATATGTCAAAACCTTACGCCATTCTACACAGGCAGATGATCAAGATTGGATTGTCTTGTGTCAAAAATAAACTCATCTCATTATCTCTAGCCGCTTTATCCTGTTCTACAGGGTCGCAGGCAAGCTGGAGCCTATCCCAGCTGACTACGGGCGAAAGGCGGGGTACACCCTGGACAAGTCGCCAGGTCATCACAGGGCTGACACATAGACACAGACAACCATTCACACTCACATTCACACCTACGCTCAATTTAGAGTCACCAGTTAACCTAACCTGCATGTCTTTGGACTGTGGGGGAAACCAGAGCACCCGGAGGAAACCCACGCAGACACGGGGAGAACATGCAAACTCCACATAGAAAGGCCCTCGCCGGCCACGGGGCTCGAACCCAGGACCTTCTTGCTGTGAGGCGACAGCACTAACCACTACACCACCGTGCCGCCCCGTAAGAGACACTTTTCAGACAAAATCATAATGAAGCAACTTGGAAAACAACTTCAGAAGCCAAATGTTTCACAAGATTCAGTGAGAATTCATAATATCTCATTGGACTGGATATGTCAAAACCTTACGCCATTCTACACAGGCAGATGATCAAGATTGGATTGTCTTGTGTGAAAAATAAACTCAAAATTTTTATGTGTCAGATTAATTGTAAAACAGAAGTACAGCTCTTTTTTTTAACTATAAAACCACATCACAGGCTTTATCCTTTGTGCTTATACTGTAGTTTTGCTAATCATCATATTAATGTGTGTCTTTCTTTAAAGGGGAACCCCGTGAAGAGAAGAGAAACGATTATGTCATTGTTACCATTGATGAGAAACACAAAGTCACTGACCACTACAATGTACTGGACAAACTGGGAGTGTAAGTAAACTGATTTCACGAAAGAAAGTGTGCTCATGTCAGGTCTTGTTTAAAAAGAAAAAAAAAGATGATGATGAAGCATGCCAAGAAATGTGAAAGCTAATACCTGAAAAGGCCGAGCGTGTGTATTCACGCGAGTGTGATATAGACTGAAGAAAAAGAATACGTCATTGTTCATTTCTAGTCAGTTCCAGAAAGCTGGGATATTCTTAAGAAAAGAGCCTCTGTGGGACTCTGTGTGAGGTCAGGATGTAAAACACAAGAAAACATGTTGCGACAGTCACCACTTCATTGACGTTCAGAAGAATCAATAAGATAAGCAGTTTCTATACCTGTCATAGAGCTCGGAGGTATTTGAGATGTGAAGCACGCCATGGATGTGGATTCAAAAGATGAAGATTAAGGGCGATTACTTTTAACATCACAAGTATTAAGAGGTTGTTGTGAATGCACTGTGTAGCTGCAGGACTTATGTTAAAAGGAGTTCATTCAGAAAGAGAAGCAATTTCATTATTTTATTTTATGGTATGATTCATGAAACAACAACGTGGCTAGTAAAAAAAAAAAACTCAGTGACGAAAACAAAGATGATAAGACAGAGAATATGAGGTACAGTTGAGGCCATATATCAAGAAAGTTTGCGTATACACTGCTTTTTCTCGGGCATGCACTGGTTTTACCTCCATCCATCCATCCATCCATCCATTATCCGTAACCGCTTATCCTGTGCAGGGTTGTTGGGAAACTGGAGCCTGTCCCAGCTGACTATGGGCGAGAGGTGGGGTCCACCCTGGACAAGTCGCCAGGTCATCGCAGGGCTGACACATAGAGACAAACAACCATTCACACTCACATTCACACCTACGGTCAATTTAGAGTCACCAGTTAACCTAACCTGCATGTCTTTGGACTGTGGGGAAACCGGAGCACCCGGAGGAAACCCATGCGGACATGGGGAGAACATGCAAACTCCACACAGAAAGGCCCTCGCCGGCCACTGGGCTCGAACCCAGAACCTTCTTGTTGTGAGGTGACAAGCTAACCACTACACCACCATGCCGCCCCAGAATTAAACAAATCATGTTCTGCATACACCTTCTCCTACATGGGGAAGCCATGGCCTAAAGGTTAGAGAATCAGCTTTGGGACCAAAAGGCTGCCAGTTTGATTCCCCGGACCAGCAAGAATAGCTGAATTGCCCTTGAGCAAGGTACCTAACCCCCAACTGCTCCCCAGGCTGCTCTGGGTATGTTGTCTGTCACTCTGGATAAGAGCGTCTGCTAAATGCCTGTAATGTAATGTCTTTACCTTGATTGAACTTTTTGTACTTCAGTGTAAGATATGTTCTTACCATCAAATACTTTCATTCCATATTTTGTTGCTTTTTTTGTTGCAAACGGGTCTTGCTCTTGACTGATCAACTTTGCATGTACATGTAATTTTTTACCAAAGTATACCTTTAACCTTTATTTCCCTCACAGCCTTTCAAAAAGTCAAAGTCCTTCCCATGCAAGGACCTGGTCTTCCCAGTTAGTCTCCCGACCCAGTACTAACCAGGCCTTTAAAGGAGAACTGAAGTAATTTTTAAACTTGCTTTATTTCTTAATTAACGTGTTATTCAATTATGTTTTCAGTTTTAGTAACCTTATATCGTGACTGATATTGGCAACTAATTGCAATTTAATATTAAACTTATCGGCCTAGGGCGGCACGGCGGTGTAGTGGTTAGCACTGTCGCCTCACAGCAAGAAGGTCCGGGTTCGAGCCCCGGGGCTGGCGAGGGCCTTTCTGTGTGGAGTTTGCATGTTCTCCCCGTGTCCGCGTGGGTTTCCTCCGGGTGCTCCGGTTTCCCCCACAGTCCAAAGACATGCAGGTTAGGTTAACTGGTGACTCTAAATTGAGCGTAGGTGTGAATGTGAGTGTGAATGGTTGTCTGTGTCTATGTGTCAGCCCTGTGATGACCTGGCGACTTGTCCAGGGTGTACCCCGCCTTTCACCCGTAGTCAGCTGGGATAGGCTCCAGCTTGCCTGTGACCCTGTAGAACAGGATAAAGCGGCTACAGATAATGAGATGAGATGAGACTTATCGGCCTATTCGGTTTTTAGCCGTGTTGAATTTAGTTCGTTTGGTCCACGGCAGGCGTCGCTTATCCGCGCGATCTTCACGAGACTTGTGCGAGACTTCGAAACGTGAAGTGTCAGCCAGGTGTCAGTGCCGCCATTTTGAAAACTGTTTTCCAAACGAAATATTGCACAAAAACGAGTTTAAATGACGATTACTGTCTACTTTTTTCAAACTTTTCTGATTGCTATCAAAACAAGTAAAACTTCCGGCTTGATTACGTCAGCATTCGAAAGAGGGCGCGCGTGTCTTTTGATAACGTTGACAGATGTTGGTCACTTTGATTTCCGCTGTATGTTTTACTTCCGTCCTACGATGTCTCGCACAGGTCTCAATGAATCTCGTTTACGGCCATTGCTTTGTCATATGGACTGATATATTACAGAGCATATTTCAAACACTCATAACTCGCTATAGCAGCGACAAAATAGCGATCAGAAATGCATTCCTATATTTAATAAAATGAGAAATAGAATTTTGATAATAAAAAATTTGCCTTTGGTTCTCCTTTAAGGCACATAGGGTAGTGCCAATCTCCGCTTCTATAGCCCTCGGCCTCTTGCCTATACAGCTAAGGTTACAGTGGGGGACTAGTCCTTTGGTAACCACCAGAGTGTGACTCCCCACTCACATCTGTATTGCAGCGTGCCTTGCCAGACAGCAGTAGGTACTATTTTTATGATGGTCTTTGGTATGACCCAACCACAAGTAGAACTTGCGATCTCCTGATCAAGAAGCGGACATGTTAACCACAAGGCCAACTCTTTGCCTTTGTTTTTTGTCTCTTTATCCTTCAGAGGGAAGTTCGGTCAAGTGTATCGCCTGACCCATAAGGAGACCGGCCAGACGGTTGCTGGGAAGTTCTATAAGGGTCGGCGTGCAAAAGAGAGAGATGCAGCCAAGAAAGAAATTGAACTGATGAACTCTCTCCATCATCCCAAACTGGTGCAGTGCCTGGCAGCGTATGATAACAAGCCTGAAATAGTGATGGTCATGGAATTGTGAGTATCCCCAGTGTGCAGTATGTATTTTTGATGTAAATGTATTGTCTAGGGTAGTAATTAATTACCTTTGTTCATGACATTAAAGAAAAGACATTGACATTTAGAGATGGCAAATCGAATGGGAGTAGCCTAGTAAACTAGACCCACCCGCCTAGCGGCCAAAAATATTTTTACCTAGCGAGTGGGTCTAGCCTCGCACCATATAAACAAAAACACCCCGGGCATCAAATCGTGCCCGCCAATCACAACGCAAGGTTTTTGTTTGGATTCTTTGGGCGGGCTTTTGCAGGAGTGACGACAAAGCTGCGCGACGCTGGAGAAAGCACAACAGGAAAGATGGCTACGGCTAGTGAACAGCGCGCGTTTGACTCCGCTTTGGAATCAGTTTTAGAAGAATTAGACTTGGAGTTTTCGTTGAAACATGAGCAGGAAGAGGCTCTCCGCTCATTCCTTTTCAAGAAGGAAGTTTTCGCTGTTTTGCCAACCGGCTATGGCAAAGGTCTGATCTACCAGCTGCTCCGCTCGTAGCCAAAAGGATGGGGCTAGTTTGTGCAGTACGAAGAATTAATAAACAGCTTTGAAACATTACTTTTTGATTGTTTCTTATTTTCCCGTTATTTTAAATTTAAGGGAAATTATTTCACCAAACACCACTAAATAAAAACTCTCAAAAACAGTTTAAGCAAACCCTTGAAAAACACTTGAAAAAAATGTATATGTGGTACAGACTCCAAACTTCTTAATGTCTAGAACCTGTTTATTAATTAATACGCATTTTGAAAAATTATTTATTTCAAGGCCTCCCCCACTGCTTTCTGTCGCTCTGACTACGTCACAGTCACTGTTGCGCTGATTGGTCAGAGCGTTGGCCTATACGCACAGAGACAGTTTGAAAGACAGCGGTTTGTTCCTCCTACCCGCTTCGGAAATGTCTACGGATCGAGGCCAGACTAAATATTCACATTTATATTCACATTCTTGCCAGGCTAGAATGGGAGGGTATTAGCGTTCCAGTATGAAATCAGTGAAACTTAAAACCGTCTCCACCAACAAATCATTAATAATATAAATGGTCAATGCAAAGATCTTTTATGACTGAAACATTCATTTTGGTACACTCCAAATTTATCCAAGTGTACTATGAGTGGTGAAGCCATGGCCTAATAGTTAGAGAAGCAGCTTTGGAACCGAAAGGTCACCAGTTTGATTCCCTGTACCAGCAGGAATGGGTCAAGTGCCCATGAGCAAGGCACCTAACCCCTAACTGCTCCCCAGGCAGCTCTGGGTGTGTTGTACATTGCTCTGAGTATGAGCGTGCAGATCCGAACTTTATCATTAACTTAGAGCTGAATAGAATATTTGTGTGTGTAGCATTGCAGGCGGGGAGCTCTTTGAGCGGATTGTGGATGATAATTTCGAGCACACGGAGCCATCGAGTGTCGGTTACATGCGCCAGATCCTGGAAGGAGTTCAGTACATGCACCAGCAGAACATCGTGCACCTGGACCTGAAACCAGAGAACATTGTGTGCGAGGACAGAACTGGATTTCAGATTAAGATTATTGACTTTGGGCTTGCCAGCAAGCTGGGTGAGTGTGTGTGTACGAGTCAGTGTGTAATCTGTTGCAATCTGTTTGTCTGGAGTGTTGTAGTGTGTTCAGTTGGTGTGTGTATGTGTGTGTTGCTCAGACTCTTCCACTCCTCTGAAGGTGATGCAAGGGACCCCTGAGTTTGTGGCTCCGGAGGTCATTAACTATGAACCTGTGAATCTGTCCTCTGACATGTGGAGCATTGGCGTGATCTGCTATATACTGTGAGTTTCAGCAGTATGTACATGTGTGTGTTTCAATATGGTGGCTTTCTACCCATAAACACTTCCTGAAAACACTTCCTGTCTCTGATTACAAGATTAATCCATGCTTTTGTGGTTTGTCTGGTTTTTGGGGGGGTTTTTCTTGTTTTGCCTAACGTAACGAATTGCTCCCAGGTCTCCCGTCACCTCAACAAACAAACTCCAGCTTGTGCAACATGCAGCAACATGACTGTTAACCAGAGGAGAACCTTCAGGTCCTTTAGGTGTTCAGAGAAGGCCCAAACATATCAACTTTTCAAATGTTATATTTCATTTCTTTCATTCTTTCATAATTTCATTATAATTATTCTCTTCGAATTCTAATTTAGCCTCATTTTCTATCAAATGTGCTTCAGAAATGAAAGGGTTACTGTCCTGAATAGAGCTGCTCACTCATTGGTTAGGACTTCACTGCCAGGATAGAAGGCCATGGCAGTGTATGTTTATGTAGGAAGTGACAGATGAATTAACCAATCAGATTTTGATTTATAGTGGGTGGGACCAAAAATTTATCACCCTAGACCTACTCGAAGGCCAACGCGAGCTTAACCGTGAGTTGGTGCCATCAGTGCAGCAGTGAAGTCACCTTCCAGCCAGTGTAGCATTCACCAGTAGTGTTAGTGAACGCTAATAGAGCAGTCAAGCCAGTGCTATCGAGAGCAAGTAGCACAGGCTAACAACCGAGAAACTAAGATTTCTGTCTCCAGACACTTCTTCCATGCTCGCTCACCACAGTATTTTTCACTCAGACTTAAGTATTCATTTCCCTGTGTAATTTACATAGTTAGTTTTAAAATCAACATCGACAACTACACACAACGGAGCGACCTGGCAGCCTGCCGCTAAGTCCCTTGCAAAATATTTTGCCTTGTTGCGTTTTTGGTGTCTGGCTAAGTTTTGGCTGAGCTCAAGTCCCAGCTCTAATAGTAACAATTCGCCACTGCTATTAACACACTAGAAAATGAGATCATGTTAAACCGGTGATAGAGATATTTGTTTGGCAGGCTTGTGATTTGTTTGGACTAGTTTCAGGTAAATCCTTGAAAACTGTCATATCAGGAAACTTCATTGCATAAAACTGAAACCTATCTATGCTCACCGACATGTGCTCTCGGTTTTTCATAAGGCTACCCTGATCAGTAATTTTCCATCATCTGTTAAAGCTACCCAAACACACTCAGCCAACTCTGCTTCCTGATGTTATATTTTCCACTCGCATTGCTCCACTACACTCTTGAATGTAGATATCTACTTATGTTTGTCCATCCATAAACCGAGAAACATCTCCGAACTGCTTGTCTGCGTCAGAGGACTTATATTTCTAGATCACTCATACTTTATCAATTCAACCTTCTTCAGGACAGACAAATCAAAATCTATCAACCGGTTTTAGCATCAGGTCACTGACTTCGTGTTTCCTTTGTGACTGACTTTTTATAGCGAATACTGTATATACCTTTAGAATTGAGCACTGAAGGATCATTCACGGTGGTGAAACAGCCAACGATCATGTGCATGCTAGTAAACGCCAGTCTCTTTAAGGAGGAGCTTCTTGCCAAGCAATGGAACACATCCCGTATCTGGAAACAAATTCATCAAATAACCGGCTCTAATTTTTTATTTTGTGCTAAAATTATATTCTTTCTCTCTGCCTGCTTCTTCTTGTTCGCAGCTCTGAGTACACATGACAGCTGAACACGTTAGGTTTAGGTGACACACTGACATCAAAGAAAGTCCTGAAAGATGTCGTCATGGAGTTTTATGCAAAGTTCAGATGCTGAAACAATATAATGCAAACAATACAGACAAGTAAATCCAGTTAGTTTTGCATTCCTGAAGGTTAAATAGGTGAACTTACCATCAGACACACCCAATTACAGTACACTGGTACTGACAGCAAATGATTCTTTATGAAAAGCAGCCCTATTTTGAAAAGTTTATTTCAGTAATGTCTTTATCCTGCTCGGGGTCTCGGTGGATCCATAACCAGGTTTTCTGTTCTTTTCTTTGTTTAGTTGTGGTTTGCAGTTGTGGTTCTGCTTCAAAGAAATGTAAAAAGTTGCTATCCTGCCATCTGGTGGTTTCTACTATGATTGTATGAGTAAAATAATGATACAAGAATGCCTGGTAGGCCTATTAGACACCGGCGCTCCATGCTGGACCAAAAACACATGACCCCCACAGTTGGAATAATGAGGAAGGTGCTGATTCGAAGGCTTTTTTAAATCAACTTAAAAAAGAATAACCAACAGGAAATGCATGACCTAGAGTTAAGGTTAGGGTTAGGATTGCATGGAGGTCATGTGTTTCTTTTCTTTAGTGGAGCTCCAGTGTGCAGCCAGACACTTCTCTAATAAGAGTACTTTATATTACTTGTATGGGAAAGCCATGGCCTAATGGTTAGAGAAGTAGCTTTGGGCCCAAAAGGTGAGTGCGTCAGTCTCCCCTGCTAGTACATAGCCCCAGGGACGGATCCAGACCTATGCAATCATCAGAAATATATATGCACCACTTGGCATCAGTCATGGGGTGTTTGCTGACTTTTCCACTAGCCAGCTACATGGGCTATAGCCACACTCAACCAACAGGCCAATGGTTCAGGATCCGAACACCTGTGGTAAGCGGTGGTGCTTACCTGACCAAAGTACCTGTATTCTAATGATCCTTTGTATAGCGTGACCTGAGACAAAGAATCTAGGTCAAACCAATAAAATGCTCCAGAAGGAGGTCAAAATTTGAAATTTGCTGCGAATAACAGGCCGTGCCTGGGCCGTTTCAAAAGTTCTCGGGGAGAGGGAGATGCCTGTAAATTTTGGCAGGGCTAGGACTTTAAGTGGCCGAGTTATGAATTTTTAAATCCCTACATGCATACACGCTCGGCTGGAGCCAGAGCTCATATTAAAGTTTTCAGTGAGCCGTGCTTGCGTGGGGTTTCGGAGACAAATAGCAGGCCGAGCCGTGGTCATAAAAGGCTGTGGCTGCCCTCTTCGGAAAGGGCTCAGCCTGCTCTACGCCCCTGTGAAAATCCATTGTGATCTGGTAAAATTTGTGAAAATATTTCTGCAAATAGCCCTGTGATGACCTGGTGACTTGTCCAGGGTGTACCCCGCCTTTCGCCCGTAGTCAGCTGGGATAGGCTCCAGCTTGCCTGCAACCCTGTAGAAGGATAAAGTGGCTAGAGATAATGAGATGAGATGAGATTTCTGCAAATGTGCATCTATTAGATTCTTGGGCTGGATCCGTCCCTGCATAGCCCTCCATAGGCATGACTCTAACACAACCTCCCAGAGGTGTACCATGGTAACTGGGTACCTTACAGTCCCAGACTGACCAATTAGAGAATTCGGAGTAGGTTGGAGCCCCAGAGGTATGTGAGCTATGCATGACCTACTGGCATATGGATATGCCCTGGCACTCAGCAATCCAACTCCTGCCTATGGGTAAATAGGAAGCCTGGATCGTAGCCATGGCCAAATGGTTAGAGAGGCAACTTTGGGGCCAAAAGTTCCCCAAAGTTCCCTGGACCAGCAGGAATGGCTTGAGCAAGGCACCTAACCTAACCCAGGCTGCTCTGGGTATGCATGTTGTACATCGCTCTGGATAAAAGCCTGTAATGTAATATATGTGTACAGGTTGAGTGGTGAATCTCCGTTCCAGGGAGACAGCGATTCCGAGACTCTGGCTTTAGTGACTGCGGCCCAGGTGGAGTTTGACGAGGAGAGTTTTGAGCATATCACAAACCAAGCCAAAGACTTCATCAGCTC
The DNA here is from genome assembly GCF_027579695.1 of Neoarius graeffei. Taxonomy (NCBI): domain Eukaryota; kingdom Metazoa; phylum Chordata; class Actinopteri; order Siluriformes; family Ariidae; genus Neoarius; species Neoarius graeffei. The sequence continues at coordinate 60,175,384 of NC_083588.1, forward strand.
TCTACTGCAGAAAAATATGAGGTTAGACATTGGGACGCACATTCTCTCTCACAGATATACACATGCACACATGGA